>NW_027096872.1:0-20000 GCF_019320115.1 Miscanthus floridulus
GCTCTATAGATACAACCTTCGACCTTGGCTCTGTATGAAGCGGTCATACATCCAGATGCCACTACTGATCCAAGGGCCAAGACAACGTGGGAATGACATCGATGTGTTTCTAGAACCAGTGATAGATGAACTAGTGGAGATGTTTGAAAAGGGTGTGGAGGATGTTTAGGATGAGTACAAAAAGGAACATGTCATGATCAAGGCAGTACTTATCAATATAATCACTGACCTACTAGGTAGAGGTTGCTTGTCCAAAGAAAAGACAAAAGGCTATACTGGATGTGTCGAGTGCTTGGACAACACCAATGCAGTACTTCTGCCAAAGAACTCAAAGATAGTTTATATGGAACACCATAGGTTCTTACCTAAGGATCACCCTTACCGTAGGAATAGAAAAGATATTGACGGGACTATTGAGAAATGCTTACCTCCAAAATATCGAGACGGGCATGCGATAATTTGTGAAGTCAACAAACCGGAGGTTGTCCTTAGGAAGGGGCACAAAGCAGTAGCAGCATCTAGAAGAAAAAATCAGTTTTGTAGAAACTACCTTACTGGCCAGTGCTGAGTGTACGTCACTGTCTTGATCCCATGCACATTACTAAAAATGTATGCGGTAACACACTTAACACCTTGATGGACACCGGGGGGACATCGAAGGATTCACGAGCCACACGTCTAGACATGCAACACTTGGGAATTAGAAAGGAGCTGCATCCCATGGCGCTAGAGGATGGCTAGTTCGAACTTTTGGTTGTGTCGTGGACCTTGAAGAAGGAAGAAAAACATGCGCTTTTTCTTTCTTCAATGAACTCAAAGTCCCGACGAGCTACTGTGCAAATCCAAAGAGGCTAGTAAATATGAGAGAACTCAAGTTCAACTATGGTTGTATGAAGGCCCATGACTGTCATGTCATTATGACTCAGTTGCTCCCTGTTGCCCTACGTGGTATCCTCCCCCCAAAGGTCGGCGCCCCAATCATAAAGTTGTGCTCGTTCTTCAATGTGATCTCAAAAAAGGTCATTGATGTGTCCACGTTGGACCAGCTACAGCGAGACATAGCCAAAACTCTCATTAGGCTTGAGATGCATTTCCCACTGACTAACTTTGATATCTCAGTGCATCTGCTCGTTCATCTTGTTGACCAAATTAGAGCCCTTAGCTCAATGTACCTGCATCAGATGTTCCCTTTCGGAAGGTTGATGAAAGTTTTCAGGAGGTATGTTAGGAATAGATTTAGGCCAGAACGGAGGAGGCCATTAAGTTCTACGCATATTATCTAGACATCAACAGGGTTGGAGTTCTAGAATCTCATCATGAGGAAAGACTCGGTGGCGAAGGAACGATCCGGGAGAAATCTATCACAATAGATGGCCCCATTTCTTTCAGACAGATAGAGTTCGCTGTTCTCTAGCAAGTAGAGCCTGTGGTGCCATACATTGATGAGCATAGGCAATCTCTGCAAACTTTGTATTCGACCAGGTCACAGGCTTGGCTTGATAAAAAACATAAGGAGGAATTTGCCATCTGGTTACAATGCCGCTTAATTAGAACAACATTGGGTAATCAGCTAGATATCTTAGCCATAGGGACCTTCGAGTACATTGTTAAGTACCAAGGGTATGAGATCAATGGGTTTACATTTTACATAAAAAAGCAAGATTGAAAGAGCACATACCAAAACAGTGGTGTTCGTTTTGATGCTCACGATGAAAATGGCAATGTGCAGGCAACGTACTATGGTTTCATAGAGGAGATATGGGAGCTAGACTACGATCGGTTAAAGGCAGCTCTTTTTTGCTGCCAGTGGGTCTAGCTCGAGGAAATCACCACCGACAGAGAAGGGTTCACAACCGTTGATCTCACCAAGACCGCATACAGAGATGACCCCTTCATCATTGCAAAAGACGTTATGCAAATCTTCTATGTAGGGGACAATAAGACAAAAGCAAAGCTAAAAGTAGTCGTATAAGGAAAAAGGAAGATTATTGGTGTCGATGGAGTGATGGATGAAGAAGACTACATGGGCTATAAAGAAATGCCTGCATTCGGGGCGAACGTACCCCTACCTATCCTTGAAGAGAGTGACGAACCTGCTTACGTCTGGCATAATCACGATGAGGCCCTCATTGTTGGACCCAATGAAGATAATTAGATTATTATTAATTATGTAATGATTATTCAGACGTTGTATCAGTAGTTTGCACTGAATATCTAATTTATATTTGGTACGCATCTCTATAATTTAATTATTAACCATGTAAGCAAATATTGAGATGATGTTCACAAACACAATTATTTGATAATTATAGACCATTAATTAATTATCATAGAATTAAATAATCAAGACACAAATTTTGTGTTATTTTAGAATATAAACTAACTGTATTTAGAAACAATAAATGAATAAAAGAAAAAAATAAAACAATCCTAGTCTAAATAAAAGAAAACTGAACATAACTTTTAATAGTATGTCTAAATAAAAGAAAATAGAATATAAACTCATTTCGAGTACATTTTTCTATCTTATTAATTAATAGTGTGTTAGGATGGGATAAAACAAAAAATAAAACCAAACTAACTGAATTCCCTATACTACCGTAGCGGTTAAGGCCGCGCACTCTGAACCCTGAGACCCGCGCTCGAGCCCTAGGAGGGACAAACTTTTTGTGTTTTGTTTTATTAGTTAATAGTGCGTTAGCGTGGGATAAAAGAAAAAACAATCTAACTAAACTCCCTATACTACCGCAGCGGTTAAGGCTGCGCACTCTGGACCCTGAGACCCGCGCTCAAGCCCTAAGCAGGCCAAACTTTTTTATGTTTTGTTTTATTAATTAATATTGCGCACAAGATAAAATATAAAATAAAACAAAACTAATTGAACTCCCTATCCTAGCGCAGCGGTTAAGCCACTAAACTATGTACCCCAAGACCCGGGCTTGAATCCCAGTGATGAGACAATTTTTTAATTTTTTTTAAAAAAAAGCTACGAAGGCAGGCAGCCCAACTATAGCATTGCAGCATGGCAGGGTCCATCACTGTCGGTTTGGGTTTAAAAACTGATAGTGATACAAGCTATCACTGCCGGTTCCCAAAACCGGCACAAATAAGCACCTTCACTGTCGGTTTTTTAACTAAAACCGACAGTGATCTAAAGATGCACATCACGGGCTTGCAGTGCTCCTGCTGACCACCACTGCAGAAGCACTGCTCCCACATACCCCGACAGCGTTAGTTCAAAAACAAAAACGTACCATGACTGCTAGCCCCTATAAAATGGCCCTTGGCCAGGAGCTAGCCTCTCAACTGCCATGTCCTACCACCCTCTTGCTGCTTATTTCTCACTTCATTCTCTCTTGCTAGTATACACATCTATGGCCTCTCTGTGGGAGAAAGCCCTCCACATACAAATTTCAATAAGCATGGTCATACGCAAGGATGGTGCACATAAAAGATACTAGAGGAATGTTTCTGAAGATAGAGGAACGCTGAAGCTTGGGGATGCCACGAGGTTGATAGAGTCATCCTATCTGGTGTGCTCTAGACTGTCTGACCAGAGCAGCATGGATTCATCGCTGCTCGGCAACCATCCCGTGTGCTCTAGATTGTCAGTCCAGAGAGGCATGGGTTCAAATGTGCCCGGCAAACTCTCCTCTTGTCTCCCAAAGGCGTAGCTCATCATCCATCTCTGGCATTCTCTAGCGGCTATTTGACCCTACCTGGGTTCTAGAAGAATGCTTCTGAGGTGGTTATCTTATAATGTGTTTGTACACTTCAATTGTAACATTAACCTAGACGGAAATATGTTTTTGTTATCGTATATTTAATTTTAGTGTCATGTCTTTGTTATCATATATGTAATTTTATTTCAAGGTTTCTGTTATTTTATGTTGTATTTCCATAACCAAAATATATAAATATATCGATGTTTGTCTCTTCAAATGGCAATCCATGTATGGATATTTTACATATATATAGTGCCCTAATAATTAATTATCTAGCATTTTTTGGGTGGACGATGGTGTTTTTGTACCCATATATAAAATTATGCAATTGATACGAAATTTTTGGACATTATTTGAGCATTAAATAAAGATCATAGGATTACTATTTTTTCATAACTAATGACCTTTATTGCAGCTTGCATGCATGCATGCATAGAAGTTCGTGCTATCTGCACATCACTATCGTTTTTCATATAAAACCGATAGTGATAGGGTTACATCACTGTCGGTTTTATTACAAAACCAGCAGTGATGGACACCATTAGTGTCGGATTTGTTTTAAAACTAGCAGTGATGTGTCTGCCCCCTATAAAAAGGAACCAGGAACATACACATGCACGCACCCTCACTTCACTCTCATTTCTCAGTTTCACGTACTCTCACTTCTCACTCTTTTCACTCTATGTGGTCAAGGCTCCTGGATATTTCATTGCAGGTATATATATTCTCCTCTCTCACATTGTAGCTATGTATATATGCATCGTCGATCTATATTTATCTAGTTTGCGACATTGTACTTCGCATATTTTATATAATGCAATATATATTTTCTATTCATATTTCTTGAATTTTATTAGGTACAATGCAATATGTGTGTTCTCCTCTTCCATATTCTAGCTATATATATATATATATATGCATCGATCTATATTTATTTAGTTTGCTACATTTTACTTGGCACATTTTATATAATGAAATATATATTTATAGTCATATTTCTTGAATTTTATTAGGTGGGATGAACGGACGTCCCCCACCATAAGAACCAGGTTTCCACCCTAGCGATGATCCATTCGATCCTGATGTGGCCATTCCAAACCACCCTATTTCAGCTATCGTATGAAATATTTTCCAACTTCTTATTTTTGGATGCTAATTAATTAATAATTATAGTTTAAATTCCGTAATAAGTGTTGTTTCATAATATGTATGGACTCATTCAAATAAGATCATTGTTGCATATGTCGTAGACGATAGCCCTGATAGAGTGGCTGCAAGCAGCACATAGCTTGCTCATGTTGTCGGACATCGTTGAGAACATGGCATCTGATGATGATGGTCAAACTTGGACGTGTGAACTAAACTTCTACATCCCTTCAAGGCTACCATCAAGGCATCAGAAATTTATTCAGCAGATAGGATCACTGATGCCTAGCAGGAGAAGCGCCCAGTTCTCTATCGTGCGCAACTGTTTGGTGGCACTTTAGCACATTGCTATCAGGTGCCCAATTTCTCACACTTCTAGATAGAAGCTATGCATGCTGGTGATGTACCGTGACATCAATTACCATGCTTGGATGCAAATGTATGGTGCTGCGCATCCACACCCGAATTAGTGTTTGTTTATGTTTAATTTGCAAGGTTTAAGTTTAATTCTGCTTGTGTTTGTCATGTAATTCATGTGATGTGGAACAAGAACTCTAAATTCTAGTACCGTATTGGTCTCAAACTTTTTCTCAGGCTTACATGTGCCACGGGTGAATGAAACACCAAGTTTGGGATTTTTATGAGATGGTTTTGTACTTTCTCCGATTTAATTGAATTTCCGCGCAACATCACCGATTAATTAGAGGTTGAACAGAGCCTACATCAAAATAATCCGGAATGGTGCCAACCTTTTTCACATGGTCTTATGTGCCCTAGGGACCAATTTTTGGTCGAGGTGGATACAAAATTCTAGTGTGCCCAACATGTAATTGGGCCTCTTTTGTCCTGTTTAGCATAAAGAAAAATATAATAATAAAGAAAATGATAAAAAAACCTAAGATCTTGTGTGGGGCCATAATTTGGGTGTACATGCTTGCAAAAAAAAATTGAAGACATTTGGACATAGGTGGTTGATACCTGCTTCACAAACCTATAGAAGTCGTCTCATGTTACATTAACTAAACACCTAGGTTCCCAAGGTTTCTGTGGTTCATATATATTCCGATGTTGTATTGGTTTTAAACTTTTTCTCTGGCTTGCACATGCCACAAGTGAAGGAACCACCAAGCTTGGGATTTTTTCTGAGATGGTTTGTAACTTTCTGTTGTTTAATTGAATTTCTATGCAACATCACCGATTAATTAGAGGTTAAACCGAGTTTACCCCAAAATGATCTAAAATAGTGCCAAACTTTTCCACATGGTCTTATGTGAACTAAGGACCAACTTTTTGGTTAAGGTGGATGCAAAATTCTACTGTGCCCAACATGTAATTGGGCCTCTTTTGTCCCGTTTAGCACAAAGAAAAAAATAAAGAGAATAATCAGAAAAACCTAAGATCTTGTGTGAGGCCATAATTTGAATGTACATGCTTGCAAAAAAATTGAAGCCATTTGGACAAAGGCGGTACATCCCTGCTTCACAAACCTATAGAAGCCGTGTCATGTTACAATGACTAAACACCTAAGTACCCAAGGTTTGTGGGGTTCATATGCATTCTGGTGTTGTATTGATGTCAAACTTTTTCTTAGGCTTGCACGTGCCACGAGTGAAGGAACCACCAAGTTTGGGATTTTTTCTGAGATGGTTTGGTACTTTCAGTCGTTTAATTGAATTTCCGCACGACGTCACCGATTAATTAGAGGTTGAACTGAGCCTACCCCAAAACGATCTAGAATGGTGCCAAACTTTTCCACAGTGTCCTATGTGCCCTAGGGACCAATTTTTGGTCAAGGTGGATGCAAAATTCTAGTGTGCCCAACATGTAATTGGGCCTCGTTTGTCCCGTTTAGCACAAAGAAAAAATAATAATAAAGAGAATAATTAGAAAAAACTAAGATCTTGTGTGAGGCCATAATTTGAATGTACATGCTTGCAAAAAAATTTGGATGCCATTTGGACATAGGTGGTACATACCTGCTTCACAAACCTATAAAAGCTGTCTCATGATACAATGACTAAACACCTAGGTACCCAAGGTTTTTGTGGTTCATATGCATTCTGGTGTTGTATTGATGTCAAACTTTTTCTTAGGCTTGCACGTGCCACGGGTGAAGGAACCACCAAATTTGGGATTTTTCTGAGATGGTTTGGTACTTTCTGTTGTTTAATTGAATTTCCGCGCGACGTCATCGATTAATTAGAGGTTGAAGTGAGCCTACCCCAAAACGATCTGGAATGGTGTCAAACTTTTCCACAGGGTCCTATGTGCCTTAGGGTCCAATTTTTTATCGAGGTGGATGCAAAATTCTAGTGTGCCCAACATGTAATTAGGCCTCTTTTATCCCGTTTAGCACAAAGAAAAATATAATAATAAAGAAAATAATCATAAAAACCTAGGATCTTGTGTGGGGTCATAATTTGGATGTACATGGTTGCAAATAAAATTTGAAGCCATTTGGATATAGGCGGTACATATCTGCTTCACAAACCTAGAGAAGCAATCTCATGTTATAATGACTAAACACCTAGGTTCCCAAGATTTTTTCGGTTCATATGCATTCTGATGTTGTATTGGCCTCAAACTTTTTCTCAGGCTTGCACGTGCCACGGGTGAAGGAACCACCAAGTTTGGGATTTTTTTGAGATGGTTTGGTACTTTCTGCTGTTTAATTGAACTTTCGCGCGAGGTCACCGATTAATTAGAGGTTGAACTGAGCCTACCCCAAACTGATCTGGAATGATGCCAAACTCTTTCACATGGTCTTATGTGCCCTAGGGACCAATTTTTAGTTGAGGATGATGGAAAATTCTAGTGTGCCCAACATGTAATTGGGCCTCTTTTGTCCCGTTTAGCACAAAGAAAAATATACTAATAAAGAAAATAATCAGAAAAACCTAAGATCCTATGTGGGGCCACAATTTGGATGTATATGCTTGCAAAAAAATTTGAAGCTATTTGGACATTGGCGCTACATACCTGCTTCACAAACCTATAGAATCCATCTCATGTTATAATGACTAAACACCTAGGTTCTCAAGGTTTCTGTGGTTCATATACATTCCGGTGTTGTATTGGTCTCAAACTTTTTCTCAGGTTTGCACGTGCCACGGGTGACGGAACCACCAAGTTTGGAATTTCTCTAAGATGGTTTGGTACTTTCTGCTGTTTAATTGAATTTTCGCGCGACGTCACCGATTAATTAGAGGTTGAACTAAGCCTATGCCAAACCGATCCAGAATGGAGCCAAACTTTTCCACATGGTCTTACGTGCCTTAGAGACTAATTTTTAGTCGAGGTGGATGCAAAATTCTAGTGTGCCCAACATGTAATTGGGCCTCTTTTGTCCCGTTTAGCACAAAGAAAAAGATAACAATAAAGAAAATAATCAGAAAAACGTATGATCTTGTGTGGGTCCATAATTTGGATGTACATGCTTGCAAAAAAAAATTGAAGCCATTTGGACATAGGTGCAATCGGAATATAAATGTGTGAATTTATTTAGTTTAAAAAAGAAAAAAATATATATAATCCTCACTGTTGGCTTAAAAAACGGGCAGTGATGGGTAGAAATCGACAGTGACGACAACTACCACAGTCGGTTTTATTTTGAAAAGGAAACCGACTGTGATAGATATATTTTTTTAAAAAAGTTCAAAAAATTGTGCCCCGCATGGGGTACGAATTGGGGTCTCGGGCTCCAGAGTGCAGTGCTTTAGCTGCTGCGCTAGGATAGTAATTGTGTAAGGCTTAGTTTTTTATTTTTTTTATTTAGTTATAGTGTAGTTAGTTTATATTAAAAAATAAAACAAAATTAAAAAAATTTGCCCTGCTCGGGGTTCGAACCCGGGTCTCGGGCTCTAGAGAGTACAACCTTGACCGCGGCACTAGTTATGTAATTGCATTAGGGGTCATTTTTTATTTTTATTTATTTATACATAGTGCAGTTAGGTGATTCAAAATTAAAAGAAAAAAACAAAAAGTTTGGCCAGCCTAGGATTCGAACGCGGGTCGTGGGGTCGAGACTACGCGGCCTTAATAGTTGTTCAAGGATAGAGAATTCGTTAGATTAGGTTATTTTTAACTTTTTAACATTGCGCTCCAACCGATTATGGTAGTGCACATCACTGCCGGGTTGGATTTGGCATCGGTAGTGATGCTATGTCATCACTATCGGTTTGCCTCTGGAACCAGTAGTGATGTGCCATGAGTATATAAGCCGGTGGCGCGGGCTGAAATTTTTCTAAGTCATTTGAAACCCGCGCCATCCATTTCCTCCAAGCTAACAGAGCACTACCACCCCGCGCACCGCTGTCTGTAGCCCGAGCGTCCTCCTCTTCTTCAACACTGACATCCGCGCATCCCCGTGTGGCTCGCGCTAGCGAGGAAGACCCATGACGCCATCTTCCACCCCGGCGTCCCCCACCTCACGCTCATCCATGCCGGCGTCCCCCACCCCATGGTCCTCCACGTTGATGTCCCCCACCCCCAGTCCTCCACGCCCCCTCCCACAGCTTGGATTTGAAGGAGCTTGCAGACAGCGGCGTCACCACGCTACACGGTGAGTGCCTCCCTTGCTGCGCCCCTTAGGTGTTCGACGGTTTGCCGCTAACCATCACTGTCGTTCTAGCCACACCCACGCCGTCGTCTTCCTCGATGCCGATGGAGCTCCACCGCCACCCACGCCACCATCCATAGCCATCGCACCATCCTCTTCTTCAACGCCCGATGCCATCGTCTTCCTCCACGCCGATAGAGCTGCACCGCCACCTGCACCGCTGTCTATAGCCGTTGCGCCATCCTCTTCTTCAACGCCCGACGCCGTCCCTAGCACGCCAGCGGCCTCGTCTTCCTCGACACTGCCGGAGCACCAATGCCACCTACGCCCTCGTCTTCCTCGATGTGAGAAGACCAAGGTCACCATCACTTCGAATGGGCTCTTCTCCACAAGGTAAACGACGCTAACCCGCTACACTATGCTCTGCGTACTGTTACTGTCTACCATTTGGATTGGCTCTGCTGTGTGTATTCATGAATTGCTAATTTGCTAGGTTGTAGAATCTTCTGAAAATTGCTAGCAAATGAACAAATCAATTAAAGTTCCTAATAAATAGCAAATTAACATAGCATGGCAGCACCTATACACGGATCTTTTCAATGCAAAGGTATTAGAAAAGGAATGAACAAAGTAGTCTAGAGAAAAATATTTAACATAGGTCACTTACAAGCTGATTCACTGGAAGACAGTCTAGCATGGCCTCTTCATATGTGTTTTCTTATATCTTATATGTACTACCAATTACAATAATACTTTCATGCCCAATATGCATGGGATGAAGCCTAGCTAAATATGTTTCAAATTGAAGTTTGAATATTTGAATATAGTCTACAACTTTGCTCGATACACTAAACTTAGTCTACAACATGTTTGAATGACATAGCACTATGAACATAATTTGGTTACATGTATAGGCAACCATGGCATGGTATGTAGTGCATGTTGGTCGGATGCCTGGGATCTACCTTGCCTAGGAAGATTGCAATGCTCAAGTGAATCGATACCCAGGTAATTGTTACAAAAAATATAACATAGAAGCTGAAGCTTTGAGGGCTTATTATGGTCCAATGAGTGCAAACCATGGCCATCCGCCAGTAGTGGAGATTGAAGAGGAGCCACTTGCCGGAGATATAAAGATTAGGAGAATTGCTCCTTGGCCTTGGAAAGATGAAATGTTTTTATTTATGGCTATGGTCATTGCTTTTCTTATTTGGAAGTTGATGTAGGCTTTGTTTCGTAGAACAGTAGGTGGACTTTGTTGTATGGAGCCAATCAAACAATGCATTTGTTGTACGTGAACTATTTGCGGACTTATTATTAGACTTTGCATTAAATCTCTATTAGTTGGGTAATATATATATGCACAAATGCTACTAGTAGTTGTACGCAGCGAAAACTGACCACGATCATGTCACAGCCATGACTCATCGTCGCCCGTTAACCCATCGCCTAAGAGCTGATAGGCAACAAGAAGCGGCTGATATCGGTAGGATGGGAGAGTAGCATGATCTGACAAACGGTGGCGGTAACAATCAGGACGGTGAGAAGGAGGTACCATGGACTCCAACCACTCTTCTCGAGCTAGATCAAGATGATCAGGTAACTTAGGTATCATGTGACTAGGTAGCCACACACGCTAATTAATTCAGAGCCTATTAGCTTAGTTGGTGTCTCTAGCAGGAGGTGGAGCCGATCGAGCAGCTAGATGGTTTGGGTAGCAGCAAGGCCAGAACCAAGCGAGTTGTGTCATAGCTTCCTACTGGTAGGAATGCACACTGGCACATCACTAAGTTTGACCAAGTCAGTGAGCCGCTCGCACCTAAAAAACTTGAGGCCAAATACAAGAATGTCATCGGGGCACTTATAAGGGACTACATCTGATTAAGTACAGGAAGTGGATTGGGAAAGATGATGACCCATGGAGGGTTCCCGAAAGTGAGAAGGATCACATATGGGAGAAATGGATCCCACAATATTTCACTTTCCCATAGGACTATGACAAGGAGCAAGTCAAGAAAAAAGGAAAATAAATCATGGGGACATGCTTCAAGACTTTCAAGGGGATATTGTACAAGAAATTTATCCTTGGGGACAAAGAGCCAAATTGAGATGGTGGAGAGTACACCAAGCAGAAGGACTTCTGGAAGGAATTCAAGCAATACAGGCAATCCGAGGAGTACTTGGGACTGAACAGGAAGAATAAGGAGAACTCGCTTAAAGCGATGAATCCTGATAAACTCGGCTCTTGTGGCTATGCCAGTAAGATGGATGCATTTGAAAGGGAACTTGAGGAGGTGGAACGCCTTGGCATTGATCCTGAGACTACCAATTGGGAGCCCAGATCAATATATTTCTGTATGGCGAGGGGGGTACAACATGACCTAGACAGGAGCTTTAGCTCCACAAATCCAGCCATGAGCAGCCTCGTCCAGAGGATCTCTGAGGTAAATGATGAGGTGAGGAAAGGGACCCACAGTACTAATAGGGAGAATGACGTGCTCACCCAAGCACTCAGAAACAAGGAGCACCCTGGTCGTACTAGAGGAGCCGGTCTTGTTCCTTGGAAAATAGCATTCGAGGAAGAATCTTCCACTTATCAGAGCCGCTCAAGGGGTAGAGCGGCACAAGAGGCAGAGTATATGAGGGTTCTGAAAGAGATGGAAGACAAATTTGAAAAACGGATTGATGATAGGGTTCAAGAAAAAGTCAATGTACTTATGGCATCCATGGGATTAGGAGTAGTGCCACAAGAACCTCTTCTGACTAGCTTTAGCCCACAATTTAGGGGTCATAGAAGCTACGGATCGACCCTGCTCGACGATGAAGAGGCGAATGGGCCTCATCTGGTGGACAGCATCACCGAACCCATCAATGTCAGGCTATACATCCATTAGCAATGGACAACTAACAAGGTGGCGGTCGGCCAGTCCAGGCCTACAGGAGATGGGACCATTAATGGCCACCCAATTCCAACGAGGTATGCCCATGTCAGCATTGATACTATACTTGATAAGAAGGATAACAAGATGCACATTGATTACCCCGCATAGGAAGACAGGCAACGCCTTGTTTAGAAAAAGGGCGCTCATGTGGCCTAGCGCAAGCGTGTAAGGAAAATGGACCCTAGACCCATTTACTTTGGATTTTGGTGTTTGATGACCAACACAACCAAATTGGACTAATGAATTTGCAAGTAATTGTTTTGTAGTTCAATAGGGTGCAAGACATGACTTGGACGAAGGCGATGTGATGATTCGATGATCAACACCATAAGCAAGACCCTAGAAGCACAAGAGAAGATGCAAGATATCTAGCAAAGTCTAAGCACGAAGATAGAAACCAAGCCGGACACAAGATCATGAAGAAACGAGCTCACAGAGGTAACCAGACGCTGGCTTATAGCAATCGGACGCTCCGATCAAGAGGCTCGACACCAGAAGGCGTCAGCAGCAGCGATCGAACGCTAAATAGTAAAGTGACCGGATGCATCAATGGTACTGTTCATCATCACCGCCAGCACATTCAGTATTGACCGGACGCTGGCGGCAAATCAATCGAACATAGGATTGCAGTGTCCGATTGAGTACAGAAAGGTTCTAGAGCGGCTTAATTGCGACCAGACGCGTCCGGTGGCATGTGACTGAATGCTGGAAGCGTCCGATCAGCTGATCGTGGCTCTAACGGTTGGGATGACCGAACGTATCCGGTCAGGACGTGATCAGCGTTCGGTCAGTAGCAGAAAAGCGGGATTTCATCCCCAACGGCTAGTTTCTCAGTGGGGCTTATAAATAGACCCCCCCAACCGGCCATTTGAGTTATGTGGAGATAAGGAAACATATCTAGGGTGTTGATACACCATTTTTGTGATCTGCACTTGCATAGTGCTTAGTGATTTATTAGGTGATTAGCGTAGATGCTTCGCGAAGTGCTTAGGTTGATTAGACCACCACTCATGCGCTTGCTCTAGGTTTAGGCCTAGTGTTTAGTGAGGTTTGGATACCACTTACCACTCGGTGCTTGCGCGCACCATTGTTGTGCATCGGAGGGGCTTGTAGTCTTGCGAGATCACACCAAATGCGTTTATGGTGTGGTCGCCACCGTGTACCAGAGGGAACAAGGCCCGCGGTGTTTCGACCGGAAGCTTGATAGTGAAGACGGTGGAGAGCATCCAGGAGAGCCTTGCAGGAAGGCATGTCGGAGACCCACTTGCGCATGGGGAAGGCCCAAGGCTATCCACGGAGTTACCCGATCGGGAGCTTGGCCCTTGCAAGGGATTCCTTGTGAGGGGCTCCAACAAGGACTAGGGGGAAGCTTGCATGCTTCTCGATACCCCGGTAAAAATACCAGAATTGTCGACAGGAGTTTGTATATCTCTACCTTGCTCTTTAGCTTCCGCATTTATGTTGTTTACATTACTATTTTTTTGCGGTAGAGATAGCAACACACTAGCAAAACCATAGTTACACATTTAGATAGGTCAGAAGTAGAATTTTAAGTTGCCTAATTCACCCTCCCCCTTCTTAGGCGTCACGGTCCCCTACAAAGCGCTTCATTAAGCTTGATCACCAGTTGTCTTCGGGTGATGATGAGGACGACGGCAAATCTTCGCCGCCCAGAGATGATCACTCACCATCTCCCAACAGAGGAGATCACACTACCTTCCCTGGTTCCTTGCCATCACCCTCGAAAGGACAGAAGTCTCCTTCTCTTCCTCCTCGTCCTCCATCTTCATTAGCCCCAAGAAAAGAGAAGACTCCTCCTTCTCCGCCTCCCTCTTCATCACCCCCAAGAAAACATAATTCTCATCCTCCTCCTCCACAATAGCCCAAAACAATATCTAAGGCATCCTCGCAGTCGCAGAAAAGGTCCTCAGATTCGGTCGCTATTGCTCGCAATGTGGACCAACAAAAAAAGAAAAGGACGATGAGTGGCAGCGTTACAAACTTGATGAACCAACAAAAGCCAGAAGTAGCCTCCAAGGAAGACAAAGTTAGATTCTGGAATCTATTTGCCTCATTGCCTAAGTGGAGGGTGCAGTCCGAATTCAATAGGCAAATAGAGAGTAAGCAACGAGAGAACATGTAGAGGCATGCATGGAAATAAAGTGGAAGATCTGATGGAGACACTGACTGTCATTTTCAAAAATTTCAAGATGAGTAATAAAACTAAAATACTTCTAGCTTACAACTGCAAGTATGTGTTCTCTGCTCTTATTTTTATGCTTATTTTTTGTAGTTACAAATATTTGTTAACTAGGGTTTTGTGATTGCAGCAACCATTTTATCTTCATTGTTGTCAATATTAAAAGAAAGCGTATTAAGGTGTGGGACTCGAAGAAAAAGCCACTTTCTTTGCTCGATCCCCTAGTCGAAGTGCTTAATGGATAAGTGAACCTAATAACATATTATTTTCTAATCGCACATAGCATATTCTAATGTTGCCGTGTTTTCACACTTTATAATGTGGCACAGTGTCCAGGCAAGAATGGTTGGTGGGACGAAGGTCGCATTCCAGGTTGCACCAATGCAATTGGAGACCCTAGACCAGCCGGCGGAAAACAATGAATGCGGGTTCTACGTAATGTGGGCAATGCTTCGCTACCTCAGTGTAAAATCAGAGGCGGCAGATGCTTTGTTGTGTATAATATCTATTTCATTTATATCTGTTAATTCAACAAAACGATCTAACTCTAACATTTCTGCCTTTCGAAACCAGTTTTTCTGAATGACAGCGCAAGAAATTTAAACACAATAGGCTGTTAGAAATGGAGGTAAAACACTATCATCGGAGCTAGCAGTGTTCATCGTATCAGAGTGCTTGGAAAAAAGGAACATTCTCCATTGCTCAGTCCCTGAAGTACAAGGCGCAGTACAAGCAAGAGCGGTTCTCTAGACTATTGTAATTTCTTTTTTATTTCAAGGGATCGAGAGCTTCATGAGTACATTTGAACTGTAACCATAACATTTGTAATGTTTAATGTTGATGGACCTGTCGTTTACGTAGCGAATATAAAGTGAAACTCAATTCCACCAAAAAAATAAAAAATAAATTATATAAAACAATAAAATACGAAAAAGAGATCACTGCCGGTTTGCATGTCAAGCTGACACTGATGTCTTGAGCAACACTGTCGGTTCAAAGCTCAAGCCGGCAGTGTTGGCTTGAGCATCACTGTCTGCTCGAGCCACAAGCTGGCAATGTTGGCTTACGAATCACTGTCGGCTTGAGCCACAAGCCAGCAGTATTGGCTTGAGCATCACTGTCGGCTCGAGCCACAAGCCGACAGTCACTAGTATAGAAATGAGATCTAGTCCCGGTTAGGAACTAGCTCTACTCCCGGTTTCCCAACCGGGACTAGCAATCCGGGACTAAATGTGTTGTTCTTTAGTCCCGGTTTGCCACAACCGGGACTAAAGATCCTCCCAGCTTTAAAAAAAATAATGCCTCCCACCGCTGCGCCCCGTGAGATTCGAATCCAAGACCTCATGGAAAGCCTCGCGTGTAGCTTACCACCCCACCTACACAACACATCTAACAATGGATGGGATGCTTTCCTTTTGAACTAACCCATCGGGGGACCTTTAGTCCCGGTTGGTGTTACCAACCGGGACTAAAGGGTCCTTTAGTCCGGGTTGGTGTTACCAACCGAGACTAAAGAGTCTACCTTTAGTCTGGGTTGGTGTTACCAACCGGGACTAAAGGTTGGAGAACTTTTAGTCCCGGTTGGTGGCACCAATCGGGAGTAAAGGTCCACATTTAGTCCCGGTTGGTGTCTCCAACCGGGACTAAAGGTCCCCTGCCACTGTGCCGAGCGCAGTAGCCGTTGGGTAGGGACCTTTAGTCATAGTTGGAGACACCAATCGGGACTAAAGGCCTCTCTAGTCCCGGGGGCAAAAAATGCCGAGGCTAATGCCAAATTGGGACATCGTTCTATAGTCTGTTCTCTAGTAGTGAGTGTTGGCTTGAGCATCATTGTCGGCTCGTGCCACAAGCCGGTAGTATTTGCTTGAGCATCACTGTCGGCTCGAGCCACAAGCCGGCAGTGTTGGCTCAACTGACACTGCCGGTTGGTGCCAGAAACCGACAGTATTGCCTGCACATCACGGGCAACCCCATATCACTGCCAGTATGCCACTGCCGGTTAAAAATCTGGTAGTGAAGGGGGATTTTAAACCGACAGTGATGTCCTGATCTGGGGTAGTGGTCGTTTCCTGAGGGATGCAGGGATTCGGCCTGTGAGATTGTTGTAGTCTAATTCCAGGTAGCTAAGGCTTGCCATGTTGCCCAACTCAGATGGTATGTTTCCATTCAGCCAGTTGCCCCCGAGATCGAGGTAAGAGAGCACACGTAGGAAAGTGATGGTCAGTGGAATGTCTCCACGGAGGCTATTGTCGGTGAGGTCAATTTGTATGAGGAATGCTCGTCCCCTTCTGCCACGAGTCCAGCACCGGCGGCGAGTTCCGCAGGGCGGACTTCCACTGGAGGAGGGCCGATATCTGGGAGCCGAGATGCACGTGCCCTGCTGCGTCCGCGTGCAGGAAGAGAAGGCACGAACGGAGCAACACGAGTATTATTAGCTCTATCATCGCCATATGTGCGTGGTTTTCTTTTGGGGCTAGGGTGTGCTGCATGACCTGAACGTAGTACGTATTCAGCTTTGCTGGAGTGATATATATATATATATATATATATATATATATATATATATATATATATATATATATATATATATATATATATATATATATAGTTAAATGCACTAGAGATCCATTAACTTGTGAGGAGGTTTTAGTTGGGTCCATCAACTTTCAAAGTGGCTTTTTGGGTCCATAAACTTTTAAAATGGTTCACTGCAGTCCATACCTATTTATTTAACCTTAAATTCAAAGCACATTTGTAGAAAACCCCTTCCCACACGCATGCAGGTGCATGCATGGCTCTCTGCGCACGTGCCCCAGGCAGACGTCGCGCTCACCGGCGTAGGGCGGACAAGGCGGATGCGGAGTCGACGCGAGGCACGTCGCTTTGTCTCCGAGCTACAAGCAAGATGCAGGAGCGGGGGCGCGGGCGCTTCCGGGCAAGGCGAGGCCGTGGTAGAGGCATCCTAGGGGCCTGGGCGGGGATGCGACAAGGCCGGTGAGGCGCGGCTCTGCTCCAGCCCCCGGGCGGCGCGCGCGCACTGCGCATAGGCAGGCACGGACAGGTCATGTGCAACCGGTGGCCGCGGCGAGCAGCTGCTTCGGCAAATCGGCAGGCGGCCGCGGCGGGCAGCTTTGGCGGGCACCCACGGTAGGTGGCGGGCAAGGGCCAGCCGCAGCGGGCGATGACCTTGGAGCAGCCGCAACGGGCGGCTCCTGCGACCTGTAGTGCCTGCACTGCTGCTTCCCTGTTGGTGGCTTCGGTTGGGCTCACCAGAGGCTTGGGGAAGGCATCTTTGCGATCCGCGTGGCTCCCCTCAGCGTGCGGTATCGGCGACGTCGTGCGGGCCGTGGATGCCGACGATTTGGGAAGTGGTCGTGACGGTTAGATTTGGGGGTAAAGCGGCCCCATGGCCGGGCAAGCAGGCAAAGCGACGACATGAAAAAGGAAGGGTCTTTGGGGGTGATTTGGGAAGTGGCTGTGACGGTTAGATTTGGGGGTAAAGCGGCCCCATGGCCGGGCAAGCAGGCAAAGCGACGACATGAAAAAGGAAGGGTCTTTGGGGGTGCTCACCGGCGGGCTTGGCGCCTGATGGTCGCGTGGTGCAGATCGGGCTCGACGCGGGCAGAACGTGAGCGCCGGCGTGCGTATCCTGTCATGGTCACGGGGCTCCGGGTTGGTGTGGCACCGGAGAGGACCAGTGGCATCTAGGTCGGTGTCAAGGTTGCAACTTGGCGGAGGGGGTGGGGACACAGTGTAGATGGTGGCCAGGCTCGCGGTTCAGAGCTTGCAGACAACCTGCAGACGGTGGTCGAGGTCGAGGTGGCTGCGGCGAGGACATTGACGTGGTGGCGAGGTCCATGTGCGACGTCGTGGTGGACGGTGGTGCTCGGCGTGGTGACGTTTCCGATCGTGGCCGCGACGTCGAGGTGAAGGCGTTCCAGGGAGGCTAGTTGTTCCTCGGCGCAGACTGCTGGAAGATTTTAGAAGCAACTTGACGGCGTCGAGGGCCAGGGCAGGTCAGGCATGGGATAACAGCGTGAACATGAGAAAGGAGGCGCCTTTGGAGAGGGAGGGCTCACCGGTGGTTTCTCGGGCCGGGCAAGGCCATGATGATGTCGGGGTGGTCTCGCGGTGCTGGGTCAGGTTCGGCTCCGGCCTGCTCGGCGTAGATTCGTCCACGGGCAGCGACGAGGTGAGAAAGGCGAGGTCGGGGTGAGGTCATCGTTGCCGCGCTGGGCTTCGGACGCGGCGAGAGGAGAAGGGCGCCACACGGAGCTTGGAGTCGTGATCGAGGCCATGGCTTCCCGTCGGGGGTGAGGTCGACCACGGGGTCCTGCCCTCAACTCTGGCGGCTCTGGACGCGCCAGGCCGAGGCTGAGGCGTCCGTGGCTCTGCAGAGGACGGAGCAGTGGAGCGAGGAAGAGTTGGTGGCGACGGGCAGGGAGAAGAGGGTGAGGGCGAGGCTGTCCGAGGGGGCTTTATAGCGCTGGGGCTAGGGTTCCGCGGGAGGTGCCGGTGTCCGTGCCGCTTGATGAGACGGCCGGCGCGACGTGGCGATCATCCAAGTGGTGGAGCAGGTGGCGCGGCTCGGAAGCTTCTCGAAGCGGGGCGTCGGGGCTCCGTCCGCGCGGTCAAACCGCCGCGCTTGCCAGCGCTTGCAGTGGGGCCTGCTGACGCGGGCGCGAGGGCATCCGAGACTGGGCGATTTGGCTTTGCTTGGCTCCCGCGGTGGTGGACGACGGAACGAGGAAAGGCGACGGAAAGGAAGGGAGCGGGCGCGGGCGGCTTCATGATGCGTGCGAATGTGACATGGTGCGGGAAGGGGTTTTCTACAAATGTGCTTTGAATTTAAGGTTAAATAAATAGGTATGGACTGCAGTGAACCATTTTAAAAGTTTATGGACCCAAAAAGCCACTTTGTAAGTTGATGGACTCAACTGAAACCTCCTCACAAATTAATGGATCTCTGGTGCATTTAACTCAAAAATATAGTGTTTGTCAGCTAAGCTACGTGTAGCCAACAATGGTGTGCTGACGGTGACGGCCGATGGCGACGACTTCTCTTTGCGTGCTTCGCGCGGTTAGCTTATGCTTATGCACGCGCTGGGCTTAAGAAGAAGCTTATTCCATTCCAGTGCAGCAGATACCGATATTCTCATCACGGTAGTTGAAGAGCACCTGATACTGACAGATGAGTTATTAAGCCGGAAGGAGTTGACCAACACAACAACAAGCTAAAGCAATATGATTAGGGCATTAATAAAGCCAGAAACGGAACAGCTGGTATATACAATGATTAGAGCATCTGATTAGAGCATATAATGTATATACAATGATTAGAGCATCCGATTAGGCTTGCACCTGTTTCTGCTGTACAGCAGCAACTGATGGACTGATATGATCCGGAAGGCCACTACACTCGTACCATA
>NW_027096873.1:0-160000 GCF_019320115.1 Miscanthus floridulus
TCTGTTGGCAACGTATCAGGTGTAAACCAACTAACCTGTGTAAATTTGAAGACTACCAATCAGGATCAATAGATGCTGATCCAACGAATAAGGTGAGAGGTGAGATTTTTTTTGCGCTTAAGCCCCCAACCAGCCGTCCCTTTTTTTTGCACTTAAGCCCCCTCACCCCATCCATTGGATCAGCATCCAGTGGTCCTGATTACTAATTTCCAAGTTTGCACAGATTGATTGGTTTGCACATAATATGTTGCCATATTTCCTCACCTACCATTCATTAGCATTAGCATTAGCCGCCATGAACCTTCCTAATGTCAACTGATGGACTGATATGATTCGGAGGATGGGATGGGATGGGATGGATCAGGGATGGGATGGACCAGGGCCGTCCTGGCATAAATGGGGGCCCTGTGCTGAATTATAAAATGGGCCATAGGAAAAATTCACCCTGTTCGTTTGTTGGTTTCAGCCAAACTTATTCAATCAGCCAACAGTGTTTTCCTCTCACAACAAACCAGAACCAGCCAACCCAAATCAGCCCAGAAACCAACCAGCAAACACGCCGAATCATATATGCAAGGTACATTGGTTAGTAGTAATTTTAGAACTTTTCAAAAAAAAGTAGTAATTTTAGAAAAGAGAAAAAAATCGCGTTGCCTACAGCACGAAGATACGAAGTTGCAAATTTGCAATTAGCCTCCAGTACATAGTCCTTTGATCAGGTTTACTCGTTAATTTCATGCACATGCACATGCCGAGGACCGGCCTCGGCACGCTTGCCGCTCATGGGCTAGACGTTCGAATCGATCGGTACAGGCACACATGGCAGTCGTTCAGTGACGCACATGCACCCCAGCCTCAAGACGGAATAGATGCACAAAACTGACATGGTTGTTTGGGAGAGAGGAAACACGACTGCATTGCACGCACGTAGATGGAAACACAACTGCTTTGGGGCTAGCCTACCACTGTAACACAACATATTTTTGCCAACACTTTCTAATGTAGGCAAATGGCACCTTTGCCGACGGATAACCTCCCGCGAAAAGTTTTACCAACAGTTTAGAAACAGTCGCGCTAGAAGTCATCGGCGAAACTTTTGCCGACAGTTAACAGAATCCCCGACACTTTATGTGTAGGCAAACGGTCTACCTACGCTGACAGTTGAAACCTTTGCCGACAGTTAACCCTTTGCCGACAGCTAAGACCTACGCCGACAGTTAAGACCTTTCCCGACAGTTTGTATATTGGCCAAACCATTTCCAAGGTATTTTACAAACCATACCCTGCCCAATAAAAACTATCGGCAAAACTGCGTAGATATAATTACAATTAAAATAATTTGACAAATCCACTTTTGCTTATATAGAAGGCATCACATTGAACAAATTCACTTGATTTTTGTATAAATAATATATTAGATCTTCGATACATACACCAACTTGATATATATATATATATAGCAGGTCAAGTGATGATCATAGTACATAGAGCCATATAGGTCGAAGATATAGATTAGTCAGTTACAGACATGTATAGACATACTACAAGTCTTGTATTAATTGGTTATGGCTAAAGCTAAGAGATCAATAGATCAGGACTTGGGCACAAAAGTGGCATTCAATAGTTCCATGTCTTTGTCCTACACGATAGTAGGTGCAAACAAAAGAACAAAACTGCAATTCATGTTGTCCTGTAGCAATTCTCGGACACTTGTTGCCACTCCAAAATACTTGAACACCAGCTTCGTGCATATATGGTTGCTACCACTCCAAAATACTTGAACACCAACTTCGTGCACATATGGTTGATGCCACTCTACAGAACATGTAATAGCTCTTTGATCGAACCTCAAAAGGTTGCCAATCCAAAATACTTGCAACATCACATAGTACCTAACATGAAAAAATGTGAAATATCAGTGCAATGTGCTCTGTACATTAACTCTTGCAACGTAGATCTATTTCAGTCAATCATATAACATCATTTTTCATTTATATTGGAGAAGCAAATACACAAGGTCTTGTGGGCTGCTTGTTTTCTGAAAGAATGCCAAAACTAAAATGCAGCATCTATGCATGAGTTCCCTTGATTATTTTATGTTCAACTATACGATACAGAAGCAAATGAGGCTCTTCACTCCATCACTTGCTATTTTCAGCATTCCTGAGGAATAACCCAACACCATTTTCTCCTAATATGAAATGCACAGTATGCGAAATTCTAAAATAATCAGAATGAGAACCATCTACAAATTGCAAAGCTTCATTCTGAAAGCTTATCTTCCTCTGAAATATTTTATCTGCTATGTGTAAACTTAAGTATATTAAGCCAGCATGCATCTCCTATGAACCAAGTAATCTGATGCGCTATTTTAACTTGAAGTAAAGCATTCGTCATGATCTACCCAAAAACACACATGATAGGGACTGTATGTTCTATGGAAGACTGAAATATGGTAGAGTGAAATTTTGTGTTAATCCACCCACATGATATGATCTCCAGGGAATAGGTTTCATCAATCAGTAATATGGGATTGGAGACTAGAGCACTAGGAGATTTTCTCACACATCATCTATTTAGACTAAAAATGTACGAGACTTCCCTAGAACCCTAAAACTTGGCTAAATTTTGCCAAAGCTATACTGCTAAAGAAGGTTATGTACTCTTGTCACACAACAAGTGGCTCTGGTGTGCAAACCTTGAACTACCAATTTGTATAGGTGAGTAGGTGACATACACCGCAAAACTATAGAAGTGTTAGATGTTGGCATGAAGAAGGATGCAACCAAATTATCAGTTAGCTGACAGAACACAGGAGAGTATCAAAGAAAAGAAGATAACTCTCTTTAGAGATTTACAACAATGATAATTCATATTTAGAACTAAATACTGGCCAATATGCATGCCCCATGCTTTGTGATAAACTATCTATAGGGCACATTTTCTGTAGAATAATAGAAGATGTGGCAGAAAGAGAAACACAAACATCCATGCAGCATACATTTCATATCAGCATTTGAGTTGTAAAGATAAATGTATGGTTCATAAATTCATACAGGTGATTACATGTATAATTACAAGCACTAGCTATCATTTAACCAAAGAAATTAAAAAGCTAAGAGATGCTTCAAAACATAAGCTAATCTAGGTTACACTAAATATTGAATTACAAGCATCTGTCATCACCTGGTAATCCAGATTTTTGAAGACATAGCTACATGGCCTTGTTGATATACAGTGTACTTCCTAATGGATTTAGAAAGCCTGCTGAAACCTAAAAAAACATGGTGTGACCATTCAGTTCCAATAACACTAATAAGAAATAAACAGACCAATTCTCTAAGTTCCATTACCTAGCAATCAGAAATGATCACAGTGCAAGTAGCTAATAACATAACAAAGGTCAATAAGAGCAGCTTGGATAGTTAAGCTTGCTATCTCCTTAAGCTCAGTATGCTGAAATATTGACAACACTTGTTTAAACACCACTAACAAGTGAGCAACTGAATGATACAGTATGACAAATAATCAGGAAAATATGTATTCTAGTGCACATAATTAGAACTGTATGATACTTGTATCTAAAACTGTATGATAAATAATCAGGAAAATAATCTAGATGGCTCAAAGGAACAGCATATCTGCATGACCAAGACATATTTCATGGAGAGAGAAAAACCATAAAGTGATACTAGTTGTTTGGTCATCTTCATCTCTATATAGAAAAAGACAACATTGCAGTAAGGGCCAACCACTCTAGTACTCTACAAAGGTATATCAACAGCCAAACAGCTTCTGAAATCAACATTGTCAAACAGCCAACCACTCTGCAATAAGTTACAAATTAACATATCCTGTGCACAGAAATTAACACACACATTTTGATTTGAGTATAGATGTTCCTCCTAACACACACACACATCGTTAGTGTTCATAAAAAGATAATAATTAGTCACCAATTCCCTATTGCCTAGACGTATACACAGAAGACTCAAATTCACCACAATTAAACATGAATAGTTTCTTGAATCTTGACAGTCAAAGCAAATATGAATAGTTTCTGCTCATCACAAAATTGAATTTAAACATTAGTAACTTCTAGAAAATGAGTCTGTTGAACATTAGTATAGTTGAGCAAGATAGAGAAGAAATATACATGCATATGAATTGAGTATAGATGTTCCTCCTAACCTTCAAAGATTTTTCTAATTCTGGTTTTGTACCCAGACTTTTTAGTAGTTTATACATATAAAATCTTAGATACAAATTGAAGTAGAAATCAGTTAATAATTAGATACAAATGAAAATAGAAATTAAAAAGAATGGAATCTAACCTTCTTTCTTTATTTTCTTTGAATGGGATCTCCGTGTTCTTGCTGTTTTCCATGGCAATGATTGTGGCCACATCACTGCTGAAACTGGCGTCTGACTTCCTACCTCCTGTCCAGTGTGTCCAGTCATGAGCAAGGCAGAGAAGTCAATCCAATTGGATTAACAACAAAAGCATGTCCAGTAGAGCAAACTAATTCTTCAATTCCCTCTGCTTATATCCTTCAATTGCAAGAAAATAAGAACGCTACAGACAGTAGGGTAGCATCATGAACGGGAGGAGTACGAACCACTTCTCTACGGCACTCTACAATGCTTGTCACCAACCAGATTTTGTAGTTGCGAAGGTAGCGTCAGGACCAGAGTGGCCTCCTTCTCGGAGCATAAATCGAGTGGCAGTGGCTCTCCTTTCCAAGAGCATGGAGAGGACGAGGAGCGCCGCCGCTGCTGCGGTGAGCCCTACCCTCCTAATCATCGCCCCTCGAGCACCACACAACTACACACGTGTAAAAACAAAATCGTGATTAAGAAGACAGTAGATCGAGGGATGGAAAATGGAGATCGAGAGAAGTGGAAGAGAAGCTGACCGAATCGACCGAGAGGACAGGAGTGTTGGGGAGGTGGTCAACCGTGTTCCATGCGCCCCTCCTCGGTGGGCGGCCCACGACCGCAGCTTTCTTCACCATCGTGGTAGGGGTTGGCATGGGGGCGACCGGTAGGGGCTGGCATGGTTAGGGTTCCTGCGGGCGGTGGCGGGCACTGGGGTGGGAGGCGGCGCGGCGGCAAGCGCTACAGTGGGAGGCGGCGATGACGAGCCCTGGCGTGGGAGGCAGAGACTGCGGCGGTGAGCGCTGGCGTGGGTCGCGGTGCGGTAGGCAGGATATGCGTGAGTGGTTGGATTGGGTTTCACTTGGCGCGGCCTACAGATTTCGCTCTAAAAAGCTTTCTTATTCCCGCTAGTGCATCTTTCGTGAAAAGAATCTAGAGCCGAAGTATAATTTGGGCAAGACCATATACACTTTCGTCGACACTTACATAGTTGGCTTGTTTAGCCTACGCCGACACTTTATTTGTTTAAAAACATTTGCCGATAGTTTGATTGTCCCAAGAGAAACGCCGACAGTTAATCTGTAGCCATACAACATCATTGTCGGCACTTTACATGACTTTAAAAGGTTGTACAATTACCAACACATAGTGTGTAGTTGAAACCGACCATTTGCCAATAGATAACTGTAGGCAAATGTGTGTCATGGTGTAGTGTACGTTCACTAGTAGAGAAACGACCTTTGATCCACTTTGAAATTTGGCTGTAGTCCCGGTATTTTTCGCGCCCGGGACTAGAGAAACCTTTAGTCCCGGTTGGTAGCTCCAACCGGGACTAAAGGTCCCTGCCCAACGGCTACTGCACCAGGCTTTTGCTGGAGGGGACCTTTAGTCCTAGTTGGAGCTACCAACCGGGACTAAAGGTTCACTTTTACTCCCGGTTTGTACCTCCAACCAGGAGTAAAAGTCTACTCCTGGCTGAAGGCTCCGTTCGAGACTAGAAAGGGACATTTAGTCCTGGTTTTTGTCTACAACTGGGACTAAACGTCCCCTCCTATATACCCCTTGTTTCTCCCCGAGCCCGAGCCACTTTGAGCTCAGTGTTCTTGCTTCATCCCCGGCCTCTCTTCTTTCCTCATCACTGGTGATCACAAGATTTCTTCCGTTCCTCCATCGATTCTTCGGTTATAAAGGTTACCAACTTTATACTCTCATGTTTCATCAGTAGCTTATTTCATTTTGTGGACTAGATATATGTGGTTTTTTATGGTAGATTTTTTTATTTGTAAGCCATTTAAGCTCAAAATCATTTTAAAGTTTGCATATTTGGATGAAGGAAGGTTAAAGTAGTTATTGAAAACAAGTATTGAGCTTTCATTTCTAGCATGCATAGCCCACTTCATGCTTTAGAGATATAGAGAATTTTAGAGTTTTTTTTAATTTTATTTGTTTATAAAATGAGAAATTTATATTATATTAAAAATGAGTATAGAGAGTAGATGGCAACTGCTTCCGGGTCCTCGGCCTCTCATCAAAGCGACTGAGGCCGGACCTCCCTCTCATTGCATGCGGCAAGTGTGAGGAGAAGATTATGATGGAGTACCGGGTGAGGAAGGAGTGTCCCAACAAGGGCCATATCTTCTACAAGTGTCCGGATCGCAATGTGAGTTATTTTGTCGCATTTGATGATTATGGTTAATTTATACTTATTTTCATGATGATTGTGATTAAAGTTCTAATTTTTTGTTTTAATTTCAGTGGGATGGCACTAGATGTTCAGGCTGGTACTGGGAGGAAGAGTATGTTGAACACGTGCAAAACTCTCTTGCACAGGCGGTTACGGCGGCTGATGAGGAGGTGATCCTGCGGAAGAAGCCCATAGATGTTGAACAAACGCATGATCTGTCTGTTTCAGTTGGGATTGGTCGCAAAATCCTTATGCTGCTGAAGTGCATTTTAGCTTTAGTTTTTTTAGTGATAGTTGGGATTGTCTACATTGTAGCGAGATTTTCATAAATTAATATCTTGTGTGGTGGCATGCATGTCGTATAATTAACTAATTATGTTCTAGGTTTTAATATGGTATGTATGTCATGTAATGTAGATGAGACGGTATTAGATGTACAATGCTGATCGCCGCTCCCAAGAGTTCATTGAGGGCGTGCATTCTTTCTTACGTGTGGCCGAGGCAAACAAACACGATGGTTTCATGTGCTGCCCATGTGCCATATGTAAGAATTTGAAGAAATATGCTAGCTCAAGGAGTCTTTATTCACACTTGTTGAAGTCGGATTTCATGCCAAACTATATTTGTTGGACGAAGCACGGAGAAACCGGGGTTGTAATGGAAGAAGGTGAAGAAGAACAATGGGACGATGATGACATTATTGCTGAATATGGGGCCTTCAATGATACTACAATGGGGGGAGCTGAAGAAGAGGTAGGGGCAGAAGATGAGCCCGCTGATGATCTTGGTCAGGCCATTCGTGATGCACAAAGAGAATGCGAAAGTGAAAAGGAGAAGATCAAGTTCGAGCGCATGCTAGAGGATCACAAAAAATTGCTATACCCAACTTGTGATGTGGGGCAGAAAAACTTGGGTACCACACTGGAATTGTTGCAATGGAAGACAAAGAATGGTGTATCTGACAAGGGATTTGGGGAGTTACTGAAAATCCCAAAGAAGATGCTTCCAAAGGATTACGAATTGCCCACCACTATGTACAAAGCAAAACAGGTAGTCTGCCCTTTAGGATTAGAAATCCAGAAGATACATGCATGTCCTAATGACTGCATCCTCTACCGTGGCGAGGAGTATGAGAAGTTAGATGCGTGCCCGGTATATCATGCATCGCGGTATAAGATCAGGCGAGATGACCCTAGTGATGTTGAGGGCGAACGTCCCACGAAGAAAATCCCTACCAAGATTATGTGGTATGCTCCTATAATACCACGCTTGAAACATCTGTTCAGAAACAAAGACCATGCAAAGTTGTTGTGATGGCACAAAGAAGACCATAAGGTAGACAATATGTTGAGACACCCTGCTGATGGGTCCCAGTGGAGAGCAATCGATAAAGAATTCCCGGAGTTTGCAAATGACGCAAGAAACTTAAGGTTTGCTTTAAGTATGGATGGTATGAATCCTTTCGGGGAGCAGAGCAGTAGTCATAGCACTTGGCCTGTTACTCTATGTATCTACAACCTTCCTCCCTAGTTATGCATGAAGCGTAAGTTTATTATGATGCCAGTGCTCATCCAAGGCCCAAGGCAACCTGGCAACGACATCGATGTGTACCTGAGGCCACTAATTGAAGAACTTCTACTTTTGTGGAACAGACCAGGTGTACGTGTGTGGGATGAGCACAAACAGGAGCACTTTGACCTACGAGCATTGTTGTTTGTAACAATCAATGATTGGCCTGCTCTAAGTAATCTTTCAGGACAATCAAACAAGGGATATAATGCGTGCATGCACTGTTTCGATGACATTAAAGGTATATTCTTGAAAAAATGTTGAAAGGTCGTGTACCTTGGCCATCGTCGATTTCTTCTTGCAAATCACCCCCTAAGAAAGAAAGGCAAGCATTTTAAAGGTAAGGCAGACCACCAGACCAAGCCGGGCAATAGAACTGGTGAGGATGTACTCAATATGGTCAAGGATGTGAAAATAGTATTTGGAAAGGCACATGGCAGCGAACCTGTTCCGAACAACGCCGACGGTCATGCACCCATGTGGAAGAAGAAGTCCATATTTTGGGAGCTACCCTATTAGCAATTCCTAGAGGTCCGTAGCGCGATCGACGTGATGCACCTAACGAAGAATCTTTGTGTGAACCTGCTAGGCTTCATGGGTGTGTATGGGAAGCCTAAGGACACACTTGAAGCACGATAGGACCTACGATGTTTGAAAGAATGAGACAACCTGCATCCAGAGAAGACAGATGATGGACGCCATTACTTAAGTCCTGCCAGCTACACTCTTAGCAAAGAAGAGAAGGAAAGCATGTTTGAATGCCTAGCAAGCATCAAGGTACCATCAGGATTCTCCTCGAATATAAAGGGTATAATAAATGTGCCAGAGAAGAAATTCCTAAACTTAAAGTCCCATGACTGCCACGTGCTCATGACATAATTGCTTCCCGTTGCATTAAGAGGAATTCTACCTCCAAATGTACATCTAGCCACCGTGAAGCTATGTGCATTCCTAAATGCAATTTCTCAGAAGGTAATCGATCCAATGGATCTAGCTAAACTACAGAATGATGTGGTTCAATGTCTTGTTAGCTTTGAGTTGGTGTTCCCTCCTTCCTTCTTTAATATCATGACACACCTCCTAGTTCACCTGGTCAAGGAGATTAGCATTCTCTGTCCTGTGTTCCTGCACAATATGTTCCCCTTTGAGAGGTTCATGGGAGTCCTAAAGAAATATGTCCATAACCATGCTCGACCAGAAGGAAGCATCGCCAAGGGCTATGGAACAGAGGAGGTCATTGAGTTTTGTGTTGACTTTATTCCCGACCTTGACCCGATTGGTGTTCCTGAATCGCGGCACGAGGGGAGACTAAGTGGAAAGGGGACACTAGGGAAGAAACCATATATTGGTATGCAGGACAATTATTTTAATAAAGCACACTACACAGTTCTGCAAAACTCCTCTTTGGTGGATCCGTATATCGAGACACATAAAGAGTTGCTCCGATCCGAGTTTCAAGGGAAGTCTAAAGCTTGGATTACGCGTCAGCACATAGAAACTTTCAGCGACTGGTTGCGAAAAGAATGTCAGGGTGATGAGAGTATTGATGAGCAACTTTATTTGTTGGCTAGGCAGCCATCGTGGCATATCCTCACATACAAAGGGTACGAGATAAATGGGAATACATTTTACACAGTAGCCCAAGATAAAAGGAGCACCAACTAAAACAGTGGTGTCCACATAGATGCCACCGACCCTAATGGAAATAAGCAAACATATTATGGCCGCATAGAGGAGATATGGGAACTAAACTATGCACCTACTTTTAAGGTACCTTTGTTCAAGTGCCAATGGGTAAAGGCGACTGGAGGTGGGGTAGCAGTCGACAACCAGTATGGAATGACAACCGTGGACCTTAACAATATTGGGTACAAACATGAACCATTCGTCCTTGCCAAGGATGTGAATCAGGTGTTCTATGTCAAGGACATGGCTACAAAACCGAAGAGAGGGAAAAACAACAACGACCCAATCAATGAGCCAAAGCGCCACATAGTTCTTTCAGGGAGAAGAAACATCGTCAGAATTGAAGACAAGTCAGACATATCAGAAGATTATGAAAAGGATGACCGAATTCCGCCCTTCACAGTGAACAAAGACCCAAGCATCCAGCTAAATGATGAGGACACTCCATGGTTATGGCGCGATCATAACCAAGGGATATATGTTAAGAAGAAAATCACTACTGTGCCCGCTTGATATATATAGTGATGTATTAGACCTATTATATAATAATTGTGACTTCAGATTTTATTGTCGTGTTTTCATATTTTCTACGGTTTAAATGAATTTTCTGCTAGACGGTGGATTTCCCGTGGAGAATGTGTGATGAAAAACCAAATGATGAACGCTAATAAGATGTGAAAACTAATTTCCTATCGAAAAACAATAGTTTTAATGATTTTAATTAAGTAGTATATTTTTGCATGGTGTAAATTGTAATTATTATTTACACTATGTCAAATATTTATACAGTAAAACAAAAGAGTTTAGTTTACAAATTTTTGTTGCGTATAATAATGCAAAACCAAGTCCAAGAATTTTTTTTATAATTTTTTTGGATAATATTTTATTTATTAGGCAATTAATAACTCTCTGCATATTTATATAAAAGAAATATATAAAAAAGGAAAAAACTTATGGTAATTGGAGAGAGCCAACTGCAGCTCCCCCTTTACTCCCGGGTGGATCAACCACCCGGGACTAAAGGTGGAGCTTTAGTCCCGGGTGTATCCACTAGCCGGGACAGATCCCCCTTTACTCCCGGGTGGATCAACCACCCGGGACTAAAGGTAGAGCTGCAGTTTTTGCGGCCTGCCCAAACGCCCTTTACTCCCGGGTCGTGGGTACACCCGGGACTAAACCTCAGACCTTTAGTCCTGGCTCTAATAATAGCCCGGGACTAAAGATTCTTTAGTCCCGGTTGGTATCTCCAACCGGGACTAAAGGTATCCCTTTATAAACCACACCCTAAATCTCTTCCTCTCTGTCTCCGCCACGTCGTCGCCTCATCTTCTCCACTAGATCGATCCAGCAGTGCCGCCGCTCCCAGGCGACCACCCTAGCCTCGCCTCATCAGCGCACCGCTTCTCCGGCCAGCCAACACGCTTCTTCTCTGGCTGGCCAGCGCGCCTCGCTCGTCCTCGCTGGAGCACGCGCCGTCCTCGTCCCCGGCCCCCACCTCGCTCGTGCTCACCAGAGCGCGCCGAGCCTTCACCGCGCTGCCTCACCAGAGCTCGCCTGAGCCTTCCCCGCGCTCGCTGCCTCACAGGAGGGCGGCCGAGCCTTCCCCGCGCTACCTCATCGGAGCTCCCCCGAGCCTTCCCTGCGCGTGCTGCCTCATCGGAGCGCGACCGAGCCTTGTAATTAGTTTCTCTTGTATGTGCCTATCAGTAGCATTGTATGTTTGAGCGTGTTTGAATTTATGTAAAACACGACGTGCGGGATGGCGGAGAACTCGTGCTGACTCCACGCGGCTGCGGTGCCTAGCGGTGCGGCTCGTTTCCATCGGGAGCGCCAGGCAGGCGTCAATCGTCGTTTAGCTCTGCCGGCCATGGTTTTGCGGTTGCGTTGCTGTCTCGTGCACTTCGTTCGTAGAATCGGAGCCCGAACAGCCAGCCAAACAGTTTTCATTGCGTTGCTGCGGTCCGGGGTGCAATGCAACGCAATGACAATTGACAATGCGTTGCTAGATGCACTGACATTCTAAGAAGTAGTACATGATTTTATCTTTAATCTCTCATTGAAGAGAGTATGAAATTTTAGATACCATTGTATTCATTTGCATATGAACTTATAATATATGAAATACTAAGTAGTTTATGCAAGATCAACTAGAAACACACATATTAAAGTGGAAACTGTTTAATAGAAAATCAAGTGACTTTAAAGTTGCATTCTTAGTTCGTGTTGTTTTTTAAAGAACGGTATAAACGCAGACAACTATATGTATGTAACTACACACGTCCGATGAATAAGTACATAGAAACCATATCTTAGTACCTCCTAGGTGCTAAGCTAACATATCTTAAAATTAACGAAAGAACCAAAGTTATCTCGTTGTTGGGTATGTTGTTTACCATTAAAAAATAATTAACCACAAATACTAGCATTAATGCTGATACTCAAACTATATGGACATGTTTCACCACAAAGATTCTGACCAATTGAACTATGACCTAGTATTTTTGAGCCTGCGTGATAGGTTGTTCATTTTGTTAACAACCTAAACTCCTAAAGCCTAATATTTGGCTTCTATAACACCATACAGTTCTAATTTATAATATGTAGCAAATTTAGAACACATATTTGAGCATGATTTCATAAATTCATAGAATTTATGCATAAATTGAAATTGTTTAACAATTAACATAAATAAGTGCCAATAATTCAACATATCAAAGTGGCAACATCCGTATTAGTTGAATTTGCGGACCGTGTTCATCTCGGCGAGCATGTTCTCTGCCGAGCGGTAACAGACGTCAAGGAGGATCTTTGATTCTACGAGGGAGAGCGGCAACGGTCGTGGAAGACTGTGTTCCCTTCCTCGTAGAATCGGAGCTCTTCGTTGGCCAAGTACGGTGCTGTCCGGTGGAGAAATGCTCGCCGAGATGATCACATAAGCAAGGTCAACTAGTATGGATGGTTATTTATCGAAACATGTTTTATTTTTTATAGATATATCTAGTGGAGTAAAAGCTAGATGGTTGCCCTAAGAGACAACATGGATGAAGAAATGATGAATATTATCAACACCGGCACTCAATTTGCCGATGGTGACCAACAGGATGTAGATGACGGGAGTTAATACCTGGCTCTTGAAGAAAACCAATAAGATATTGTGCAAGAAAATACTGGCGATGTATATATATTTATATATGTATTTGAATATTGTATATATATATTTGAATATCTATCATCTATTATGTGTACACATGATATTATTTATTCTTTTTTTATACGTAGCCCTCTGGATCGACGACCACAATGGTGAAAAGCAAAAATATTCGAGGCCCAAACAAGCCATTGGAGGGGCGCTACATAATATCGGAATTCAATATCGAGACAGACGAACCAGTTGGTCCACATGCAAGGAAATTCGTGCAACACTATGGGTACCTTGTAAGGGACAGACTTCCGATCAGTGCCCGTGAATGGAAGCAAAAGATCAACGAGCCTCATGTTAGTTTTGTCTTAGATCTTGATAAGAATTTAATTTGGGATGATATCCTTCAACATTTCATGTTGCAAGCGGATGATTATGATGATATCAACGATGATGAATTGAAGGAGCTAGTTCGAAAGTGGGCTATGAAGAAGATGGCCACACAATTCCAGACTTGGAAGAAATCCCTATACACGAAATACGTCAAGAAGAACCTAACGCCCAATTTCAATACTAGGAGCCCGCTCGCGAAGTTGAGGCCCTACTGGAATGATTTTGTACAGTACAAGACATTGGAAGAGGGTGAGGAACGGGTGAGAAGGAACCAAGAGAATGCCCGACAAAAGGTATACCACCATGGCATGGGATCTGGTGGCTACGCGACTGCCATTCCCAAGTGGGAAAAATGGAAGCAGACATTCTTGCCAAGGGTATCACACCAGAATCACTCAATTGGCCCAAACGCGCGAAGAATTGGTTTTTCGCTCATGGGGGAAGACTGGACCTAGAGACCGGGAAGCTGGTTCATGGCCCAAAACTCGAAAGAGCAACACAAAGATTATCTTATGCTCTACAAGCTAAAGCTATTGGTGCGTTTAGGCCCAATAAAGAGAAGGATGAACTGACGTATACCATCGGGACTGTTGAACACAGTGGCCGAACAAGAGGTTTAGGACAGAATATTTCTTGGGAGCATGGTTTCCCTAACGACAGAGATACCTACAGAAGCCGGCAGAGAAGGAAGGATGAGGAAGTAGCACGGATCAGCAGGTTGGAGGAATATATTCATGAGTCACGGGAGGCGTTGCTTCAAGCATAAGAGTGCGAAAAAACATGCAAGCTAGAATGCAAGACGAAATCATAAAGAAAGTGCAAATAGCAATGAGTGCCCAAAGGCAGGCATCAGATGCAGGAATCAACATTAATATTAGCCCCCCTGATCAGTTGAAAAGCAGCTGCGCTTCCACGGAGTTGCCAAATCAAGATGACGCAATGCTACGTTTTCCCTGTGGATGACATCACTGCACCATTTACATCATGTGAGCTACATAATCCAAAAGAGAATGCCACAATCATGGTGGCTCTTGGTGTTTTTTCTCCTCTAGATCCTACGAAGACACCAAAAATCCATGGGGCAATAATACCACCTGGATATGTTAGCATCTCAGTGGATAGAGTTAACAAAGGTTTTAGTGATCTAGCTCTTGACATTCCAGGAGGTGATGCGGAGAAGACTCTAGGAGAAGCAGAGAAGACATTCATACTATGGCGCAAGCGCTACATCATTATTCCCGGGGTCTCTAGTCCATCGCCGCTTCCTCAATTGCTAGACAATAGGTGCAGACAAAAGTGAACAAAAAAAATTTCACTAATTTCCTATTGACATGCATGATTAAAAATAGCAATTTCTTATACCTAATTATTCTTTTTTGTACTCACACAGCAGGGTCTCCGCCAACCTAAGTCCAATTATCCAATCTCCAGATCATCATAGTGCTCTGGGAAATCAGGTGGCAACGCCGCCACCGCCGCCACCTCCAAGGAGGTCTCCAACACCTCCAAAGAGGTCTCCAACGCCTTCCCCGCCTCCCTTGATGACTAAGAAGAAGCCAGCTCCTAAGAGGTCTGCCCTGCAAACGAAGTCGTTGGCCCACCAGCCGGCAAAGAAGAAAGCCACATCTAATCCAATTATTCCCCAAAAACTGTCTTACGAGAAAAGTGAAAAGAAATTAAATGCTGCAGTACAAAAAGATGTGGATAGTTTCTTTGAAAAAGTGAAAAAGCAACGAGAAGCGAGGGAGAACCCGGAGAAACCATACTTCTACCTACCTCTAGATCTTCTAAGAAAGAAGGTGGACTAGAAAAAGCAGGAATCTCAAAAGACCCTGCCAAAATTGGACTACGACCGCTCTCTCACCAAGTCATTTGAGGCGGCGCAGAAAAAACTAGACAAGGGAAAGGTGTTGCACAACTCGGACAACAATCACAACAATCAGTCCCCCCTCTTATCGTTCGTAATGAATATGGTTCAAACTTAGACTTAGACGTCAATTTTGAGGAGCTGGCTCGGTTTTACGAGGAAACTGGTTTGGACCTTGCCCAAGTGCTCGCTGAAGGACCATCTGCTTCGAAAGTGGATCCTTGGAAGAAATTTGAACATGGAAAGAGTCTATACAACCCTGAGGCCTTAGGTGAACTGGGTACGCAAATGTACCTGCTAAACAAGTGGTACATGGTGGCGTGTGAACGGGGAGAGGCCTCTGTTCCTGTCAGAGTTAGAAACCAACATTACTTCCGTGGCGATGACGTTATATATGTCGAGTTTGTAGAATTACACCAACTATGCCACCTGGACTCTCTCGACAAAAGCCTCATTAGCTGCTATTGTCTGTAAGTGTGATTATTTTCTACTATTAAAGTGTATATATATAAAGCTACATGTATATATATATATTATATATCCTCACACTATATTTTTATATATGCAGATATGAGATGACAGAACTCAGAAAGAGAAATGATAATGATATTGGTTTCATTGATCCAAATGTCGTATTCAAACACCCTAACCCCCCGCCTCAATGGAAAGCTGAACTCGAGAAAAATCTTATGAGGTTCTTAGTGAACCAACAAAACAAGAACATACTCTTCCCCTACAACTTCAAGTGAGTGTTAAATAATTAATGTCGATCATATGGACATTTATTCAATTATTTGCTTACTAGCTAAGCTATCTCCCATATATATATGTTGACTCTAGTTAATGTCGATCATATTTGTGTATAAAAACATATGCAACAATCACTGGATATTGATGGTCATCGATATGGCCAATAGTCGGTTGAGCATCTTAGACTCGTTAAGAAAAGAGCAAACAGAGTACCAAGACATGATAGATATTATCCAAGGGTAATTTGGTCTCTCTAGCAACTATATATACCCCGATCTCTTAACTGCAACAATTCACCGGATCTTTTTTCTCGCAGTGTTTGGAAAAGTTTCATTGAGGAACACCACATGAAACATTGCAAAGCGCCACTGGATGTAATCGCACACAAAGTAAGTACTAGCTACATTTATATATATATATATAAATGTGGGTTCTGAGGCACGAACAGGGGAACAACTACTGCGGATACTATGTTTGTGAGTTCATCATGGCATACGCAAAAAGAACTCCTGAAGAGATTCTCAAAGTACGTTATATAAATATATTCATATATTCACAATTTCTTTTGTTGCTCATATATATAAGTAATCACGTGACCAACATATATATATATATATATATATTAATACTTTTCCTTTAACTTTTATTGAAGACTCTATGGTTGAAGGAAAAAGTCATACGACGTGACCAACTGAAAGCAATTCAAGAGACCATAGCATGATTTCTTAATGACCAGGTCCTCAACCCCGCCGGTGAGTTCTACAATGACGTCAACGAAACATCGAAGCCAAACCAGATGGAGTGAATTTGTTATCCCAAGGATATGATAGAATATACAATGCGAGCTTTATTTGTAATATATATATATATATATATATATATATATATATATATATATATATATATATATATATATATATATATATATATATGTGTGTGTGTGTACATAAAATAACGTACAATATATGTATATGCATGTAATATATACGTTAGCTTCATACTTTAGTTTGTACAAAATGTTCAAACATTATAAACGTGTAGAATACGTATATTACTAACAGCGTAGAATGCGTATTCGAAAACCTATTCGAAAACCAAAACGAATCATCAATTAAAAATAGAAAAAAAAAGGAAACATTTAGTCCCGGTTGGTAATACCAATCGGGACTAAAGGGCCACCCCACGTGGCCAGGCCGGGAGGCCTCTCTAGTCCCAGTTGGTCTTACCAATCGGGACTAAAGGTGCACCTTTAGTCCCGAGCGAGAAGCCAAGACTAAAGGAGAGGCCCTTTAGTCCCGGATTCGTGCTCCCGGTTAGGAAACCAGGACTGAAGGGGTTTCCCAACTGGGAGTAAAGCCCATTTCTGTACTAGTGGTTGCAATCATCAATCAGGCATAACTTGAGCCTAGGAATAGAAGCCAGACATATACGTACGTGCCATTGGAGATTGGGGACCCTGGAAATTAATTAGGGGCCCTGTGTGGTCGCACAGGCTGCACATGCGCAGGTGGACGGCCCTGGGATGGATGGGACGAGCCCACTTTCTATTTGTTTGGGAGTCAGACCGAGCAGGACAAACCACCTAAGGAATATTTGTGCAATATACGCATGGAATGGGGGCGAGCACGTCCCCAAAAAAGTGCCGACAAACGCATCCCACTTAGTCGCCGAGAGTGTGCTGCGTGCGGGCCAGTGGGCAGGCGCCGGGCAGCGCGAGCGGCGAGCCAAGTCACAGAACCGCGCTGCGGCGGTGGCTGATGGAGCTGCGAATCCGAGTGGAGCCGGTCGTGCATCCCTAGTGCGGGGGCAACGCAGAGCAGGCGGCGGGCATGGGAAGCAGCAAGCAGAGCCGGACGGCGCAGACGGGGGAGCAGTGTGAGGAGGACATAGCACGCGCGCGAGAGGAAGAAAGAGCAGGCAGGCGTATCTATAAAAAAAAGTGAAAGAATGGACCCCCAAATATTCTTTTGACAACTTCAAGTGCCGGGTATCCACAACATGCATGAGTCCCCCCCCAAAAAAGTGAACTAGTATCAGCAGCGAGTTGCACTTCTTGTTCTGTCCTATGTACCAATTAAGTGTAATTCCAAGCAGGAAACACTGAAACCAAATCTGATTTCCCTAACCACTCGTCGGTTTCCATCAGAACTTACCGAGCTTCTCCACGATGTTATCCAGTCACAATAAGAATGTAGGAGGCATGGCAGGATATGCCGCCAATCAATACTGAACCAGCAATGTGGCATCTTTCTGTAAGCAGCAGATTTCCAAAGGCATATATATTACACATGCCAACAGTTCTTTTGTTCTCTTGGTGACACATGTGGGTTTCCTTCCATATGACGTGTAGTAAGGGCTAAAGATCAAGGGTCATGGTGCCATTACTACGAATCATATCAAGCTCCAGATGTGAAAGAGGAGAAAACCCCAGCTGCTGGTCCCGGAAGGATGTCACTTAGCTTACCAACCTGAGCATGGACCCCGGGCCATCTGGATGTGTTCTCCCCAAATTTGCTCCCCACCTGATAAATAACATGAAGGTATTTTGCTGAATATTTGAATTCGCTTAAAAGATAAAACAATTATAGGCCGTATCAATAAGATTTGTACAAGGGAATAGACAAAAAAACTTGTGAAATTAAAAACGTTGTGACTTATCTTTCATACAAAGAATGAAAAAAATGTCTTCTAATTTCCACAGATCAAGGACTAAATGAAAAATTTAGAAGTAGAAACAAGACTGTCAGAGATATGTGTGTACTTTGTATTTCTCCTACTGCATAAGGGTGCTTCTGCATATTGTACATGTACATATGGTGGCCTTCAGCCCCTCCTCTGAATACAAGCAGCATTCCTAACATGGTATCCAGAGCCAAGTTCTGAGTTGGGGTTAGGGTTACCGCCGCCATGCTGCTGTCGTCGTCTGCGGCCTGGGCACGGCTCCTCCTATGGTACCGGTTATTACCGGCTGCGGCTCCTGTCGCCGTGCCTCTGCTTGGCTGTGATGCTCCCAGCGGCTCAACCTCCGCCGCGCTCGTCCATGCGGCTCCTCCTGCTGCGCTCGTCCATCGTCTGCATGGCTCCTCCACTGGTCATACCAAAAAGAAGCGGAGGATCCATGATGGACCTCGACGTAAGTGATAGAACGGTTGGTATCTAGCTCGTCGCCAATAATCTTCCGAGGGTAGGAGGGAGAGGTCGAGGGCTCTTCATTAGTGAAGATGGAATCACTACGAAGCAACCAGTCCTTCCAAGGCGCAGGTTCTCCAGAAAGAAATTTATCAACAACTCTGAGAAGTAGGCACCCATTTTGTAGTTCTAGGTCTTTCAGGACTGTTAGAATAATCTACTGTTTCCTTGTGTGAACACACAGCAAGAGAAGGCGGCGTCGAAAAAGCCCCCTGCTGTGGTACTGTAACCGCTGCAGAGGCAGGCGCCGAATGGTTCACCTGCCACACTGTAGCCACATGCAGGGACAGGCGCAGAAGTAAGTCCTGCTGTGTTATCTAGTTACTGTTGTAGCATGTGCGCTGTACTAGGACTCGATGGATAGAGTTGTATAAATAGACTACAACGGCAACTCAGTAAAGAGAGTTCATATTTGCCATCGACCATACAGGGCTTCGGCCAACACTGGTGTCTTGTACTGTATGTGTATGCTCTGTTCTCCCTCTTCTTCAACCTCTAGCCATAGTGTGTAGGGACGGACAACGCTTGTTCGTGGTTGACTTAGCTAGTGGGTGCTCGGCAATACTAGCGGGTGCTCAGCAAGATTGGTGAGTGGTTCACTCACCTGAGCCAGTGATCCTGTGGGCTAACAAGGACAAGCCCCCAGCAAGCTTACTCCTGCAAAGATGTTCCCAGGCCACCAAGCATCACGTCCCCAGCTATCTTTTCTTTGTTTGATGCTTTCTATCGTCGATGCGTTGATCTCGAACGCATCAATAATTCTTATATTGTCCTTCTCCCAAAAAAAAATAGGCAGCCCGCTCACCATTGATTTTCGTCCCATCTGCCACCAAAACTGCCCGGTGAAGGGGCTGTCCAAGGTCTTAACGAAACGCTTTCAGTCTATCATTCCGTCCTTGATAAGTGATGACCAAACCGGTTTCGTTCGTGGATGCAGCATCGTAGAAAACTTTGTCTATGCCGCTGATCTCCTCAACTGTTGCTTTCGCCATTCTGCTCCCACCATTGGACTTCCACAAAGGTTCTGATTCCATGAACTAGGAAAGCCTTCAAACTATCCTGCGCCATCGTGGATTCTCTGATATCTGGTGTGCCTGGATGCTTGATCTTCTGACTACTGGAAATTCAGTTGTTCTACTTAATGATGTACCTGGCAAGTGTATCACGTGTCGACACTACAGCAGACACGCGCTTTGCCAAGTGCAATTGCACTCGGCAAAGAAGGCTTTGCACTCGGCAAAGCCTTTACCGAGTGCTGTACTCGGCAAAGAGCTGTCGGCATATCCCTTCACGGCAAAGGCTTCTTTGCCGAGTGCCGCATGTCGGGCACTCGGCAAAGGATTTCCCGAGTGCCACGACGGCACTCGGCAAAGAAAAGCCGCCGTGACGGCCAGGTCACAGTGACGGCCCCTTTGCCGAGTGCCACACGTCGGCACTCGACAAAGAAATGTGTTTTTTATTTTTTTTAAAAAATGCTTTGCCGAGTGCCTACATCTGGCACTCGGCAAAGCTTGTTTTCTTTTTTTTTTGGATTTTCTTTGCCGAGTATTGTAGGTAGGCACTCGGCAAAGCAGTTTTTTTTTAATTTTCTTTGCCGAGTGCCTTGACCATGGCACTCGGCAAAGCTGGGAAGCTTAGTGTCCCAGATTCCTAGCTTTGCTGAGTGTCATGGTCATGACACTCGGCAAAGAAGTGAAAAAAATCAATTTTTTTTTGTTTTTAGTCTTCCATCGTTGCAAACAAGATATACATCATATATATATAACACAATTATATATCACACAAATGTATATCACAATCCACCACAAACACAAACATAGCATACAAGTATCACAATCTCGACTCCTAAGTCGAAAGCCCAAACACACAAGCATAGTTCACAAAGTTCACAAGTACATTATATCACAACGGCTGCCATTTGAAGCTCACGGTGACGGTCCGGGTTGGGATGGCCCAACATGCGATCCCTGGCGACCCTCCGAGGTGGTTCGACGCCGCCCCGATTGATGCTGCACAAAATAGAAGAGATTGCACGTTAACGACAAGAGAAGAGATAAATATGCAAGATAAATATCCGCCACTACCACCACCACCACCACATCACCGCCATCACCAACACTGCACCACCAACACTCCACCACCACCACCGCATCACCACCATGACCACCACCACCACCACCACACCACCACCACCACCATGAGCACCACAACACCGTGACCACCACCACCAACACCACACCACCACCACCACCACCAAGACCACCACACCACCACCACCACCACCACTAGGTTTCTCTAGGTTTCACTAGGTTTCTCTAAGTTTCAGCATAGAAAGTAAAACTTCGTACTTATACTCACCGGGGTAGAATCAGGACGTTGTGGAGGTGGATCTGGAGCAAGCAGCGTCTGTGGGATCGCCCAACCTTGTTGCTGGCCAATTTCCTGCATGAACTTGATCATCTCGGCCATCTGTCGCAGATCTTGCTCCCGCTGGGCCTCCAAAGCCTGTAGCCTCTGCCGCTCGACCTCCCGCTCGGCCTGCAGTTCCTGCACCTGGGCCTACAACATTTGACCTCAATGTTTCAATAATGCATAGGTAAGGTATGTAAAAGTAAAAGAACGACGAATGAAACAGGAATGCTTACCTAGAGTGCCGACACCGCTGGTCAGCAGTTGGCGTGTGGGCACACTTGAGCTCGTGCTCGTTGCTCGGAGCTGGTGGAGAGGAGGAGTAGAGGCCGTGTCGAGGATGCCGTCGCCAATCCAGAACCGCCCATGCTTCTTGCCTTGCCCCACCCTCATCATGAGCTGAGGATCAAGGCACTCCTCGGTTCTCGGATCGTAGCCCAGCCTATGGACTGACCTTGCCGCCTCTGTGTACGAAGAGAGGCGGGTGTGGACGTTGGAGTTGGTGTACGCCTCAAGCGGGGCATCTGGGTTGTACTCGATGTCGGCCGTCGCCTTGCCCATGTGAGCTAGAGAATATGCCTTGAGTTGACCAACTGGCTGGCCACCGTGTGCATCCGACTACAAGAAAGACAACAACATGTGGTTAGAAATGATGCAGAATTGAGCGCGGCTAGATTAGAGCAATGGCGGAGACTTACATATGCCTTTGCATATTTGCTGAGGCTGCGGCTGCCCTAATGGTGAGGTACACCTGGCATCTGCAAACGCCTATCGCGGGCCTCCTCATGCTTCTTCTTCCAGTCCCCGTCCAACCAGGTGTCCACAATATATTCTGAGCAATCGAGGTGGGTGGCGCACCAACTTGGAATCGCCTATAGGACATCAAGTAGACGACATATCAGAAGATCAAATTAGGCATACTTAATCTCAAAAGAAATGAATATGTTTTGCCGTTGAAGGAGGACCCCAAGGGGGAGATTGAGGGGGATAGCGAAACACGGGCCAACAAGTGTATGGGGCCGACATCATTCCATAAGGATTGAACCCATCTGTTGCCAGCGCAACACGTACATTACGGGCCTCAAGATCTTTGTCATGATGCTTGCGATTAAACCTTTTCCATGCTTCACCATCAGCTGGATGTACCATCTTGTCAGGATTGTATCGAATGCCATTCTTGTGCCATGTCATCTATTTCGTGGACTCCTTGGTCATGAATAGCCGTTGGAGCCTCGGTATGATCGGAAGGTGCCATAGGACTTTCATGGGGATCTCAAGCTGCTCCTTCTGGCCATCACCTTTGTCTACTTCCACATACCTAGAGGATTTACACTTTGGACAATACTTTGCATCCTTGTGATCTTTCCTAAATAGGATGCACCCCTTCGAACAACAATGTATCTGCTCATACAGCATCTTAAGTGCACAAAGGAGTCTCTGTGACTCGTAGAAGCTGCTCGGCAGAATATGACCCTCCGAAAGCAGCCCACCAATAACTGTCAACATACCATCGAAGCAGGCTCGACTCATGTTGTACTGGGACTTCAACCCCATTAGGTGTCCAATGGCATCTAGTTGAGAAACCATTGCCTTCTTGTGTAGCAGCTTCTGTGCCGAAGGCAACATTTGGTAGAACGCCTTTTCGGTTGGCTCTTGCTCCTCCTCCTCATCCTCCTTCTCCTCCTCCTCCTCCATAGGTCTTTCAGTGAACATTGCTTCGTGAAAGTCACCTAACCATCCTGCTACCCCGCCACCAGCATCAAACGCCTCCAAGCGTAGTCTCACCACCTCTTCTCTAGTACAATGGGCTTCACCATGTAACACCCACAGGGTATAGTTTGGTGTAAATCCATACTTGCAAAGATGTTCTCCCATGATCTTCCTTGTTTTTCTTATCATGTTTCTGCATTCGCTACAGGGACAGAATGTGTCTCTCGCTCCATTAGCTGCCTTGCCAAATGCTTGGTTCAAGAAACCCTCGGTCTTGTCCATCCATTCAGGGGTGATTTCAGCCTGACTTGGGCAGCCCGTGTACATCCACTCACGGTTATCCATCCTCTAGCATATACATGAGCGAGTAATATAACCACCAATTGCATCTGAACGGCGTGCCTACTGTCTAATGGGTGAGGATAGGTCCTAATCCCACTCGCGGATGCATAGATGAGGTTAGTTTACATGCTCTACTCTGATCCGAGATAGAATTTCGGTAGCACCTCCCCACTGTTCTCCCGATACACGTCCTAGAAGGGAGAGTGTGTATCTGGAGAACAACAGGGAGGTGGTGCCGAAACTCTGTCTTGGATCAAAGCAGAATATGGAAACTACCCCATCTACGCATCCGCGGGCTGTCCAAAAAAGTGGACAATCTAAAACAGATACGGTCTTAGATATGCGAAGATCTGCATACCTCCAACAATATCTATTTCGAATGGGAGATGCCTAACTGGGTTACACCGATCTACGACAACGATAAGAAAGAGAGGTTATTTATACCTAGGGTGGCGGTGGAGTTAGGCTAGCGGGGCAGTGGTGAGGCAATGCTGTGCAGGCAGGACCACAGCGCCGACGAAGACGATCGGGGTCGCCTACGTACTCCAGGTCCCCTCCGATGGGTCCTGCTCTACAAAAGAAGAATTATAATACTATAAGTTAAAAATTTCAGCAGAACCTCCCTTGTACGGGGAGGTTTCCAAAACCTGCAAGAAAAAAGCCGACAGCATATATATGGCACGAAGGCCCACACATCCACGTATGGCACGAAGGCCCACACATCCACATACGGCACGAAGGCCGTCAATGACATACAAGGCACGAAGGCCAACAACCGGGGGGATTTATATCTTGGGTGGAGGTGGAGTCGGGCGACGCGGTGCTGGGGTCACCTTCATCTCCAGCGAGGGGCGGGGACGACGGCGGGGACGAACGGCGAGGGGCATGGCCAGCGGCCGAGGCTCCTCGTCCTCCCTTCTCCTTCCTCCTCCCTTCTCCTCCCTTCTCCTTCTTCCTTCTCCCTTCTCCTCTCCTCCACCTCCCTTCTCTCCTCGACTCCCCTGCTCCTCCTCTCCTCCACTCCGGCGGTTCAAGGGCAGGGGGCAGCTGGGGCAGGGCACCACCGGCGGCTGCGGCGGAGCGGGGCCGTCTGCGGCGAAGGTCGGGCGGCGGCGGGGCGGCGCACCACCGGCTGGGGAGGGCAGACCCGGGCGCGGGAAGGCCACGGCAGAGGTCCTAGCGGCGCCGGTGGTCCACGACTGGCGGTGCGGGGCCGGGGCGCGCTGGCTGTGAGAAGGAGAGTGGGAGAGTGGGAGCGGGCCGGCCGGCCCGCTAGGGTTAAGTGGGGCGGCCCTTTGCCGAGTGCCGAGATGCAGGCACTCGGCAAAGAAATTCAGGTGGGGGGTTTCTTTTAATCCGAAAGATGAAAAACAAATCTGAATATTCTTTGCCGAGTAGCTGCAAAGCCTGGCACTCGGCAAAGAGGTTCCTTTGTCCGAGTGCCAATTCCGACACTCGGCAAAGTATTTTTTTTTGTTTTCAAATTTTTTCTGTGGCATTTATACAGTACCTTGAAGCACATGTTCCAATTTGGAACTTTTCTATGACTTTTTGGTATATTTTTTAAATTTTTTATGTTTACTTGAATTTTTCTCGAAAGTAAATTTTAACTGCAGGTGCATGAAATATTGGAATTTAGCGATTCAAAAAATGGTATTCATGTTTTTGAGTGTATTTTGAGGCCGTGTGCAGGGACATTCGTGAAATTTCGAACATCTGTTTCATGAAACATGACCACCAACTTGTTAAAAAAGTGTTTTTAATTATATAAAATGCAAACGAAGTCTGAAAATCATGAAACTTGTCGAGGTGTCGTGTCATCGCATGTAGAGGCTATGGTAAAAAAATTAGAAGTTTCCGAGCAACTTGTGACGTACGATGCCTAAAACCCAGACATCTCCGAGCAAGTTGCAGCACTCAGCAAAGACAGCACGTTTGCCGAGTGCTAACAGCTAGCACTCGGCAAAGGATAACGGAGGGGCCACCGGCGTCGCCTGAGGTATTTTGCCGAGGTTATTCTTTGCCAAGTGCCTAACACTCGGCAAAGAGGACGTTTGCCGATTGTCCCTCTTTGCCGAGTGTTTGGCACTCGGCAAAGACGGCCTTTGCCGAGTGCCGGCTTTGCCGAGTGCGGCACTCGGCAAACTACCTCTTTGCCGAGTGCCCATGTTTCGACACTCGACAAAGCGCCGAGCACTCGGCAAAGAGCGCGTCTCCCGTAGTGCGAAATGGTTTGCAGCAGGGTGACCCGCTCTCACCCTACCTCTTCTTAATTGTGGCTGACATTCTCAAGCGACTTCTCCACTAGACCTCCCTCGCTCCTATTGTTCATCAACCTTTGATCGAAGGCGCTGCTTGCACTATGCTGCAATATGCGAAGTCAGCTATGTACTTTTGACACTCATTCCTAGCACATAAAGCATGCAAACACATCCTAGGAAGACCTGTCGTTGGGGAGGAGCATAGCAAGAGTGCCCTAGGATCGGTATAGCCATCTAGAATGCTGGCAAATCTCATCGAGAGATCGAAGTGCTGGGTAGCAAGGGGGCTAGAAAAGCTTAGGGTTAAAAAGTAGGGTACGTAGTAGATTAGTTTTTGATCGATCGGATTGATAGATATCTCAATTGACCGTTATCCTCACATATATATAGAGGGGTGGTCTTGCCCTAGTAGAAAACATATTTCAACGTAGTTTGCAGTCGCCGAGATCATTCGTTTCCTCCATCGCCTTGTTGAGCCGCCTAATCAAGTCCTAGATCGAGACCACGCTGAGATCATTTTTTTAGATAACCACGCTGAGAACACTAAGCTAGTTGGCAATGTTGTTGATGCGGATGCCGAACGCATCCAAGGTCTTGTCGTCCTTGAACTTGAGGCTGTCGAACTCGTCCAAGGTCTTGCGACCTTGAACATGGGGGTGTTAAACTCGTGTTGTAGCGTGTTCGCCTTTGCCTAGCACACTCGATCGATGCCGACATGCATCAGTCTTGATGGAGTCCTTAGCGATTTTGGTGGTGGCCATGTAAATGGTGCTCCCATGCTTCTCCTGTGAAACACCCTTCGCGATGGCCGATAGCGTGTCGTTGGTGCTGGATCCTTGCCTATGGCGTGACACGCATGATCTCCTTCACATGACTCGGTGAATGACCAAGCCGTGATCGGGGCTGCCACCTCCTCCACAGCTTGTGCCTCCACAAGAACCTCCACGTCTTGGCAAAGTCGATCAATGTGATGGCGATCTATGAGTGCTACCTCGATCGCATGATCTCGCGTCATACTCAAATTTGATGCCAATTGACGTCTTCTCCACCAGTGCCTCTCGCCGGAGTTGATGTAGATCACCCTAATGACACAAGAACACACACGAACACTAGGAATTTTGGTGCCACACAACCTGCAGTTTTAATTTCTAGACTATATGCCTTGCAATATATAAGATTCTGATTTACATCATCATTGTCACGATCACCGCACGAACTGGTCACACCATCCCAGGACCCAAGGTATGCCACGCACCATGGCCACACGATAAAAAGGGAAAACGAAGGAGAGCCAAACCAAGCCGGGTTTATTTGACATTATTCGCATGACATCTTGATTGAACACGGTAAATTTATTCTGTGTTAGCGTAACATATCCATTACCCTACATCTTCACCATGTTTAGCTGTTAATTAAATCAGTTTTAATCATGAATGATCAAATTCTTCCACCACTGAGGACAACCAAACATCCTTTTTTCTCTCAACACCTGGGTCACCTTCAAATTAAAGAAAATAACAAGAGCACAGCTTGTTCCCCTTATTATTCAGTACACACCGACATATACATTAACAGAAACCTAATCGGTTGTTATTCCTTCAGCTCCGGGCGCGTAGCAGAAGGACCGGCCGTGGATGGTCATCAGGTTGCACTCCGTCTCCGACACGAGGGTCGGGGCGAGTTCAAGCAGCCCGCCCCAAGAGCAGGTCGCCGTCATCGTGGCGCCGCCTGACATGCCGTCCATCATGGTCCTCAGCGCACCGCACCGGCAGTAGGGCACGATCTTCTCCAGCTCCGTGCAGCACCTCTCCTTCAGCACCGGGATGGGGACAAAGGGGCCGCTGCTGACGCCGCAGGCCGGCGAACCATGTACGTGCGACAGCTCAGGAGAGGGTTGAGTGGGATGACCAGCCCTGGCTCACACCAGTTAGTCCTGGCAGCCGCGGCGGCGAGGACAGATAGCAGAACCGCAGCCGAGAGGAGGATGTAGCTGGACCTGGTGGAGGCCATTCCTACTCCTCCGAGCTTCAGATCAAATTCTTTGTGCAATTTAAAGGTGCAGCAGCTTGGGAAGATACATATACTTTATATGAACTGAGAGAAATAAAGCTACAAGCAAGCTGGCAAGTGACGTGCTAATTATGTTTTTACATGTTTTTTTATATTTCATTTGGAGTCTTGTGGAACTTAAAATAGAATGACACCATGCTTGTATGACTCAGTTAAGCTTTGTTTGTGGAAACAGAATTTGGGGGTATCCTGCAACAGCTTAGCTAGTGTTCTGTCTGCCATCATATTTAAAACCTTTACAACCACTATTGGACTTTAGTAACTTAATTTTCATTTATATAATGTGGTTGCAATAACGCATGTAATCTACACTCAAAGGAAACTCTTTTATTTCGTCTTATGTGTTCTACACGACATGACAACTATTTAGGAGCTTTACTCGTGGCCTCGTGGGTTCTCTCCGGAGATGAAGCTTTTCTTGCTACAGACTGTTTACAAGCTGACACAAAATTAGAGAAGCAAGCTGGGAATATATAATCGACGAACATGTATGTAATTTTTGTTTAATGCATGGAATCTTGCTTGTGAAACTAAATTTGAATTACACCACACATAAGACGAAATCAAGCTTTATTTGTTGAAACTAAATTCGGCGCGGTTGTGTGACAACCTGTATTTTCCTTGTTATATCATGGAAGACTTTACTGCAAACCTATGGATTTTAGCCACTTAACTTTCATCATCACTGATGTTCACCTCTTCTCTATTATGCTTCTAATGATGGATCCTGTATAAGCATTGGAGTCCATTGGCACCAATTCAATTCAGTATGGAATCCATATATGAAGTTACTGTTTATTAATATTTACCAGATGAGGTGACCTCACACAGTCCTTTTAGAGGTAATTGTTGGGAATCATGTGAGTAGTGTCACACATGGTTCGCTAATGATCGATGCACAGTGCAGGAGAAGAACAGATAAATAGTGCTGTCGTCCAATGTAGTGCAGAGAATCTCGAGGAGTTGATCAATGTTCTACAAGGACTGTTCGGTACTTAATCCTCTTCCTGGTGCAGCAGCCGCAGCCTATTTAGGGCTTGTTCCATTAATCTCCAATCTGAGGGGGTTGGAGGGGATTGAAGGGAATTGATAGAGATTTTGACTAGAATCAATGTTTTAAATCTCCCGCTATAGCTGCCGCTATAGCCCGCTATAGCCTTTTAAGGCAGGGTGTCGCTATTTGTGTTCATGTACAATTTAGCCGCTTGTATCTCGCTATAGCCCGATTTCGCTCCGCTATTAGCTGATTCAGAGGTATACCACTAAACACCTTAGCCCACTATTTAAAACTATGATCAAGAATAAGCAACATGATCAAGCTTTTATTTATTGTTCAGTGCATAATTCCCATGCAGTACATATATACAGATCATTGCATGATGCATCCGCATGCAACACTTCATCTGTATGTGGAAACTGATTCCATGCCCGTCCTAGGGCTAGCGAGCGAGTGGCACATGCCGCCGTTGATCGTCGGCAGGTTGCACTCCGCCGCCCTCGTCAGCCTGCGAGCTAAGGTCCTCTGCATCTCCCTGGTGCAGCCCCGGAAATCCTGCAGTCCACCGTACTCGCTGTCCATCATGAAGCCCAGCGCCACGCACTGGCACCGTGACGGGACGGCAGCGAGCTCCTAGCAGCACCTCTCCTTCAGCACCGGCGAGGGGTCAACCACGGGACCGTAGGGTCCGCCGAGTCTGCAGGTCCGGCTGACCGCGTAGATACAGCACTTGGCACGGCGTGGGGCCGGGATGGCCAGCCCTGGAATGCACACCCAGGTCGACGGTGGCGGCGTAGGCGGCGAGGATGGAGAGCAGGACGCCGACGGAGAGGAGGAGATGGAGATAGTCAGACACCATTCTTGCTACTATTTCCTGACGCAAGCACTTTTAGTGTACAAGCGTATTGTGTATGTACATACTCCTATATAGCAAGAGACATAGAGATGCAAAGCTGGCAATTGATGTATTATATGTGCTTTTTTCTGTTTGCTTTATCGAGCCTTGCAGATCTAAAATTTTGGATGTAAACCTTTGCATTGTGATGAATTGTAGTTTTGTTTTAAGCTGTGAGCCTCTGTAACAGAATTTGGATGTGTGTTCTGTAACTTGTGTTCTGCCATTAATTGTCATCTTGGTAAAGCTTTAGAGCCACTCAAGATCAGCTTTTTCATCGTCATTTGTCGATCGTGTATGCGTCTTTACCTGCATCCATGGCTAATGTATGGTTCTTCAGTCTTTCTTTTTCTCTTTCGATCTGGCTGGATAAAGTGAAGTTTATTGGAACAGAATTTGGGGATATCCTGCAACTTGTGTTTCTGCTTGGTTGGTATGCATTCTGTAAGAATTTACACACACTTTACCTAGTTGATTCCCTTGCCTAAGGGTAGTCCCAATGGTAGAAACCACATTTAGTTTCTTTTTTTAATCACAGTTAGTTTCTATGTCTATTAATCTATGTAGACACTATACATAAAAATTGTCTTTCCAATAAATAGTTTTTACAGAATAATCTTTTGTCCAATCACATATATTCCTTTTCTCTTATCTACCTATGACATCTCTTCATATCTTGGTTCGCATGTGACATAGTTTCTTATTAAGAAACTATTTCCTCCTCTCTACTCAAATCACTTGCCACAATAATGCCAATTTGGTCTACTCCACTTGCCACAGTAGGGCGGTTATCAATAGATACATACGGTGCAGGACGTTTAGCATCGTCATAGATACATACTACTTTTTTTAGTGAACGTGATGCTGTAGCACGTATTTCATTAAGAGGGAAGTAGACAAACACAGTCGAAAACCACAACAAGCTCTACTTAAGGTAACCAAAGGTTCCCTACAAGCAGAGCAAAGCCAAAGAAGAAAAAAGGAACAAACAAAAAAAGAAGGAAGGAAAGAGCGACTGCCCTCGACAATGAAGACCTAACAACTGAACCTGGAAAAGAGGATACAACAACGCAACAGTTGCCTACAAGCTAGACAAAGCCCTGGTGGCGAAGCATCCAACCAGCGAAGACAGGTGAGCATCTAGCAGCAATAGCGGCAAAGCATCCTGCCAACGAACCACGGCGGCAAAGCATCCACCAATGAACCACTGCAGCCAAGCTGACTTCAATACCAATTTGATCTACTCCATGTGCCGCGTAGGGTAGTTATCAGTAGATACATACTATGTAGGACGTTTAGCATCGTCATAGATCTATATCGTTGTAGTGCAGATCGGTAGCAGGTAGAGGTAGCAGATCCGTTTTGCTAACGACGTTGGTGTGGTGATGTTGTCATCATCGAAGTAGTCGCGGCAAGATGTCGGTACAAGCACCGACATTGAAGATTGACGGCGGCATCAACTGGCGATGTCAAAGTAGAGCTTGTCGTGCTGATAACTTGTAAAACACTGTCGTCAGCGGTTAGGACCATTCCCTCTCGGTCTCTCATGATCAACACAGTAGATGAAAGTAGAAAAATACATAAACACAAGATAGAAAAAATATTCTTTATTTATCATAATATAGCTAATTGCATCATAGAGCTCCCACATATATACAGTCCTATCAAAGCTTAAGAGAGTATGTTTTTTAAGCGTCCACGAATAGACCATGAGTAGAATCTCTCCTTTTTTTACCCCATCTACAATGGAGTCCGTAATACCATTACCTAGTTGAGCTTTCATCGGGATCGGGTCCCATTGCCATCTCCGGGTTGTCGCACTCGGCACATATATAAACCACGCGAAGGGCCGGCAGTTCGCTTTCTTCCTTGCATCAATCTAATCATAGTTCCACCTTCCTGATTCTTTCATCCACGCCCCAGCAGTAGGCTTCGCCTCAAGGTCGATCAGATCTGGTGGCGAGACAATGTCAGAAACAGAGGCTACCGCCTGCCGCCAGTGTCCGTGGCAGTGCATCCCTGATGTAATCATAATCATATCCAATATCCTGGAGCAGGTGCCAGATCTGGTGTTGCTCATTCCGTTGCTCCCTCGTCTGCAAGGAGTGGCGCGGCCTGGTGTCTGACCTGGCCTTCCTCCGCCGCGGCGGCATCTGGCCCGAGCCCGAGGGTTGATAGTCATAGTCGCAGTCCTCCTTCGCTCATCGGCATATTCGTCAAGCGTGACCATCTCAGAGGCGACTTCCTAGTCCGCGCATCCGGCGTTGGTCCCGGCACCTAGCTCGGCCCTTGGGCCATAGCGCTGATTCCTCATGGCCTTCGTCTGTGATTCCGGCGGCGATGGCATCCTCGACGATGCCAGCCCGTTGGCGGTGTGCGATGGCCTCCTCCTCGTGCACATCTGGCCTCGCTCCATGGACTACAGCAGCGCCATCCTGCGCCTGTGCGTGTGCAACCTACTCACCGGCGGACGCAGCGTCCTGCCAGCACTCGACGTCAACTAGGCCTTCGCTGATGAGGGTGTCTGCGGGTACGCCCTCCTCACCGCCGCCGACCACGGCGCCGCTGGCCCATAGGACAGCCGCCGCTGCCCCGTGGATGGCTACAGCACCTTGTTCTAGGTGCACCTCGTCGACAGCGGCCACGCCGGCGGGCACGTCCGCACGTCTGCAGATAGAATAGTAATAACAAATCCTGAAGCATATATGTAATACAAATCCTGAAGCATATGGCGTAGTTTTGCAGCAACACATATATGCGTTGGTGAAACACAAGCACATTTGTTGCTAGCTTGCAACACTTATACACCTCCCTTACCAATGCATATATATGTGATGCAATAGAACCTTGCAATGCCACTTTTAGTAACACATGTAACATGCGTTGGTATAGACCCTAGCAACACTTATTTAGGCTTTTAGCAATGCATATATGCGTTGCTAGAGGGGTGTTCCTCTTGTAGTGACTGCTGTGAATGTTGGTCTGTGTGGGAAGATTACTGCTTGTCTATAACCCTCGGGTTTCGGCGAGGCTAGGCTCTTTCAGGTTCGCTACTTGTTTGCGGCACGTCTTTTGCTCTTCTAGGGTGGATTAGTGGTGAAGTAGGAATTGCTTTCATTGTGGGGTACAACAATGCTTGGCAAAGATGACATGTTGTGTTCACTTTCTTTGGAAACCGAGGCTTGTTTTGAGTAGGTGGTTGTGTGTTAGGGCTTCGATTAATGCTCGTTGTGGGAACCCAGAGCTGCTTATCACTTTCGTGTGATAAGCTCAGCAACAATGATGTCCGGTGGGCTCTGTCGATTGTTTGTATGTAGGTGGGTTGCTCGGGAGTAGTCGTCTTTCATGTTTAGGTTTCTGGCTAGTTTTCCTTTAATAAACTATGTGATGTGAGGTTTTTAGGCATGGTTTTCTTTATAAACTTGGTTAATTCTATTTATTCATAATTGAGAGACAGAGCTCTTGCCATTGCTGTTAAAAAAAGTAGTAAAGGACGAAGGTGCGCCTGTTGCTGCAACCAAGAAAGCAGGGACCAAGAAATATCAAATGCGATATCTAGAACCAAGAAAAGCATAAAGCAAAATTTGGGAATTTGGGGGTGGTGCTCGTTGCCGAAGGACACGTGTGAGCTTGTCCATGTCGTTGGCATGGGACCTCTAATGCTGACTGTGTCCTCTTCCACGACTGTCATTGTGGCCCAGTGTCACACCCATATGGCTCCTAGCTCCTATGCACCAACTGTTAGAGATAGAGCTAGTTTAGGGCCATGCGCCCAGGCATTACCTGGCTTGTAATCCAAGTAGATAGTTTGTTGTAGCTTATCTGATTTAGTTTGTTGTAGCTTATCTGATGTAATCATGATTCATTGTATCTAGCCACGACATAGGGCTTTTCCTGTCCTATTTAATACGGAACCGAGAGCCTAGGAAGGCATCTTGTTCTCCAAACTTTCATAAGGTACCCAGAGCCCAACTCCGCATGGAGATCACTCATGGCATTCCTCAGGCTCCCCATCTTCCTCGCTACGTTTGCTGCGCCCTCTCTCGGCTATCCCAGTGACCGAGAAGCTGACGCGCAACAACAACCCACTGTGGAGGGCTCAAGTGCTCTCGGCGATCAGAGGTGTAGAGCTCTTCGAGTACATCCGCCCATCCGTGAAGCTGCCACCAGCATTCCAGCCACTGGCTCCTCTTAAGTCTGATGGCAAGAAGATCGATGACGACAAGAAGGAAGAAGAGCCCACTCCAAACCCGAAGTATGCTCGCTAGATCATGAAGGATCAACAGGTCCTCAGCTTTCTACTATCTTCACTTTCCAAGGAGATCCTCATGTAGGTCTCCACTGCTAAAACCGCATCCACCGCTTGGGCAGGTGATTGAGGGGATGTTTTCATCCCAATCTCGTGCTCGGCTCATCGCCACGAGGATGGCATTGGCAACGGCGTCCAAGGGGGCATCCACGATCCATGACTACTTCGCCAAAATGAAGAACCTCAGTGGACGAGATGGCGTCTGCGGGGAAGAGGCTTGAAGACAAGGAGTTCATCTCCTACATCCTGACGGGCCTCGACATCGACTACAACCCTATGGTTTCTGTCGTGGCCGCAAGGGTTGAGCCCATTTTGGTGGGCAAACTATACACTGTAGCTGGTGAGCTTCGAGCAACGCATTGATCTGCTCCATGGTGGGGGTCAACACCACTCTGCCAACAAGGTCGCCAAGGGCGGCAGAAGAGGAGGAAACCCATCGCGTGGTCACGACGGTGGGCGTGGCCAGTAGCGGTGGACGTGGAAATGGCCGTGGCGGTGGCCGTGGCCAGGGAGGCGTGTCATCCTGGCATAGTGTGTTAGCTCTGTGGGAAAGAGGGGCACACTATGGTTTGCTGCTTCAAGAGGTTTGATGCCTCTTTCACCGGTCCTCCCTAGAAGAGCATTTCATCGGCTAGTACCTCCTACGGAATCAATACCAATTGGTACATGGATTCCGGCGCTACTGATCATGTGACAGGCGAGCTTGAGATGCTCACCTATTCGTGACAAGTATGGTGGCCACGACCAGGTGCACTCGGACCAACGGAGCAGGTATGGAGATACAATGCATTGGATCTAGTAAATTGTGTTCCCATACTAGTACTTCCCTCTCAATAATATCCTCCATGTTCCTCAGGCCAGCAAATCTTTAGTTTCACACGAGACAATAATGTTTTCCTTGAATTCAATCCTGATCATTTTTTTATCAAGGACCGGAGGATGAGGAGGACACTCCTCAAAGGCTGATGTGAAGGGGGACTTTATCCTTTGAAGCTGACAAAGAATAAGAAGGCACTCACCGTCATCAAGCCTTCAACCTCCTTGTGGCACTCTAGATTAGGGCATGCTTCCACTCCCATAGTCGAGCGAGTCCTCAATCGCCACAAGCTTCCTTTTGTTTTAGATTCAAATAAAAACGTTGTTTGTGAAGTGTGTCAGCAGGGCAAACGTCACCAATTGCCCTACCATCGATCCACTAGTGTTTCAACTAGTCCTATGGATCTTGTTTTTTCCGGATGTATGGGGACCAGCTCCCTCCTCGGTTGGATGAAATAATTATTATGTCAGCTTCGTCGATGATTATAGCAAGTTCACCTGGGTTTATTTTTTGCGTCATAAATCTGAGGTGTTTGAATAATTTCGTGATTTCCTAGAACCTAGTTGAACGTCAATTTGATAGAAAGATTTTAGGCATCCAAACCGACTGGGGTGGTGAATACCAATCCCTGAATTCCTTCTTCCAGTGTGTTGGTATTGCTCATCATGTATCTTGTCCTCATGCTCACCAACAGAATGTTGAGGTAGGGTTGTCCCTCCTAGTGCATGCCTCTATCCCTCTGAAATTTTGGGATGAAGCCTTCAATACCAGTTGATTTCTCAATTAATCGTCTGCCTTCCAGAGTTATAAACAGTGACACCCCCTTTGAGCGATTATATAAGAAACAGCCCGAGTACTCCTTCCTTCAAACTTTTGGGTGCGTGTGTTGGCCTGAACCTATGCCCCTTTAACTCAAGAAAGCTTCAATTTTGTTCCAAAAGATGTGTGTTTCAGGGTTATAGTAATTTACACAAAGGATTCAAGTGTCTTGATCCTTCTGAAGGGTGCATCTATATCTCAAGAGATGTTGTTTTTGATGAACAAGTGTATCCTTTCAGCCATCTTCATCCCAATGCCGGCGCACGGCTTCGTGCTGAGATGTCTCTCCTTCCCGATCTATTACTCAATCCTAGTACTAGTTTTGGGAATACCTTTTGACTTGATTCACGTGTTCCTATCTCTGACCCAGCTAATGGAAATTCCAGGTTTTGAGATTCTGTGTTTGAAACAGGAAAAAATTCGGCGCAATTTGATGCAAGTTTGTGCCCGGCCCAGGTGGGGTGATTTCATGTGTCTCCCACGCGGTGGCAGCCTGGGCGCGGCGACCGGTGGAGATCCTGATGCATCGTGCCCTCTGTCCCCGACAGCATCCTCGTCGGGATCGCGTCCGTCAGCGACAACGACGTCCCCGTCGTCAGGCGACCCGCCTCCGGGATCTTCTACGCCAATCTCCACCGAGCCACAGACTGCGCAAATGGATCCGAGCGTGGGGGAGCTGACTGTGGCGGCACCAGAGGTGGATTTGGCTTCCGGATCTTCTGTGGATGGTGCTCCTGTACACGTGCCTGCATCTGAGTCTGTGACAGCTTCTGAATCATGTCCCACTACATGTTCACAGCACGGTATTGTGGAACCTAAGATCTATATAGATGGTACTGTTTGTTGGGGTATGTTGAGTACTCTTGTAGATGAACCGTCTACCACTGCTGAAGCTTTCCGTGATCCCAAGTGGGTTGCAGCCATGGATGCTGAACATAAAGCGTTGCTACATAACAAGACTTGGCACCTGGGTCTACAAAGTCAAGAAGAAGGCAGATGACACAATTGACAGATACAAGGCTCGTTTGGTTGCGAAAGGGTACAAACAACGCTATGGTTTGGACTATGAGGACACTTTCAGTCCCGTCGTGAAAGTTGCAACCATATGCTTGATCTTGTCTATTGTAGTGTCTAGAGGATGGACGCTGCGTCGGCTTGATGTTCAAAATTCCTTCCTCCATGGTGTTCTAGAGGAAGAAGTATACATGCATCAACCACCTGGTTATGAAGATAAGTCATGGCCCAATCTTGTGTGTAAGCTTGATAAGGCAATTTATAGATTGAAACAGGCTCCTAGGGCATGGTATGATCGGTTGTGCAGCAAATTGGAGTCTTTGGGATTTGTGCCGTCAAAAGCTGACACTTCACTGTTTTAGTACAACAAATGAAAGCTCACCTTGTTTGTCTTGGTATATGTAGATGACATTATTGTTGCTAGTTCTTCTCCACTAGGCTACGGATGCACTTCTCAAGGATCTGCAGCAGGAGTTTGCGCTCAAGGATCTTGGCGACCTCCACTATTTCCTTGGCATCGAGGTGAAGTGTTCTACAGATGGTTTGGTTTTGTCCCAAGGAAAATATGCATAGGATGTTGTTAAATGAGCAGGCATGAGTCGCTGCAAGCAGATCAGTACACCTTTGTCAAATACTGAGAAGTTTAACGTTGTGGAAGGAGACCTGCTTGGACCCGAGGATGCAACAAGGTACAGAAGCATTGTCAGAGCTTTGCAGCACCTTACTAACTCGGCCAGACCTTTCCTTTGTAGTAAACAAGGTGTGTCAATTCTTGCATGCACCAACAACAATTCACTGGAGTGCTATGAAAAGAATATTGGGATATGTTCAAGGAATACTGAAATTTGGTTTCAGTATAAGACGGTCAAAGTTTAAATTGGTGAGTGCATTTTCTGGTGCAGATTGGGACAGGTGTGTTGATGACCTGTCGGTCCACAGGAGGCTTTGTTGTCTTTCTGGGTCAAATTTGATCTCATGAAGTGCTCGGAAGCAAGATACGATATCGAGATATAGTACCAAAGCTGAGTATAAAGCCTTGGCTGATGCAACATCTGAAATGATGTGGGTTCAGAAACTATTGACAGAGCTACGAATTGCACATCCACTACCAGCACGGCTTGGGTGTGATAACATTGGTGCCACATATCTAACAGCTAATCCGGGTTTTCATGCCAGGACCAAGCACATAGAGATTGATTTTCACTTTGTTCGTGAAAGGGTGGCACAGAAGCTTCTAGATATTCGATTCATTGATTCGGTGACCAACTTGTAGATGGTTTTACCAAACCTGTTAGTGTGTCAAAGTTGATACAGTTCCAAAGAAATCTCAACCTAGTGGCCAACTGAGATTGAGGGGGAGTGCGTGTTAGAGATAGAGTTAGTTCAGGGCCATGCGCCCAGCCATTACTTGGCATGTAATCCAAGTAGATAGTTAGTTTGTTGTAGCTTATCTAATGTAATCTTAATTCACTGTATCTAGCCACGCCATGGGGCTTTTCCTGGCCTATTTAACATGGAACCAAGAGCCTAGGAAGGCATCTCAGTTCTCCCAACTTTCACACCAACTACTTGTCAGTCGCTTGGCACCTCAATGGCGCCGGTTACTCGTGTCACACCACCGATAATCGTCACGGAGATCACGAGGTGTGCTGGAACCAAGCCGAGGCATAAGGGGTGACATGACTCGCCTAAATCGATTCTTGATGAGAAATGGCCCAGGTTGAGGCGGTCATCAATGAGCGCAACGTCAAGGGAAGAGCCCTCCTCACCGCCGCTGACCACGGCGCCGCTGGCCCGCACGATGGCCGCCACTGCCCCGCATGGATGGTTACATCACCTTGTTCCAGGTGCTCCTCATTAGCCACGGCCACACTGGCGGGCACCCACACATCTACAGATTCTCCTCGGCCATGGGTGACTAGGGATGCCCTCGATTGTAGCCAAACAATCTTCGAGGTTCGGGAGCCAGAACTTTGGGGGCCCTATGAATGTTGCGTTCGCTGTTAGTCGCTCATGGAACAGCGCACTTGGCTTTTCTGTGGCAGGCGATGAGCAGAAGTTCTACTGCCCTCGACGTGAGCGCTGGCACTGAGGCAGGTCTCCATGAGCGCGCTCCCCGCCGACACGGTAGCCACTGATAATCCAAGTGGCAGGCCAGCACACGGCTTGGTGGCTGTGCACAATCGCCGACAGAAGACTCGCTCTGCTCTGTGTGAAGAGCAAGAACCGGCTATGTGTGAAGAGCAACGACCGGCTAGGTGGTGATGATGAAACAGCGAGACGACGGGGATCACTGGGACTCCGGTCATGTAGCCCAGGTTGACGTTGACGTGGAGGTGGAGCTAGGGTTTGGAGACGAGTCACCCTCCCCTATTTGCATCAGAAAGAGGAGCGGCACTGCTCTCGCGCTCTACCATTCAGACCCCAAGTGTGCGTATGTACTTAACCTTACGTCTGGGTCGGCGACAAAACTAGAAGGGTGGATGCGTTCCTTCAATTGTATGTCAGCGTGCCTTGTGAGATCAACTCGGCCATGTTCTTCGTTTCATGGCTTGGTGTGAAGCTCTAGCTCCTAGCTTTTTTTTCATGCAGTTTGCAATTTCTCTAACCACCATTGCAAGTTCACAACTATCTTGTCATGTTATGTTTGCTTGCTAACTACATTCATTAATTGGTTCATAGTCTCCCCCAGGGCGACTCGGGGGCGACAAGACCGCCGCCGCCGTAAGGCTGCCACCCCAAGCCAAATCCGACCGCCGCCGCTGCTCCGGCAAGTGGTGGCGGTGGCCCGATGTGGAGCCCAAAAAAGCCATCCCGCTGCATATTCCACCTCCTCCCTCCCTTCCCCTCCATTTCCTCGTCCGTGATCTTGTTCTTCGGGAGCAAGGATGGCTGGCATAGAGTAGGGAGCGCTAGATCCGGGTACTCTACCTCTAGATCCGGCGACCCCCACCACAGATCCGGCAGCCAGTGGGCGCATGGGTGCAGTGGCTGGCGGCTGCACTGACAGACAGCGGTTGGCGGCCATAAGGGGCGACAGTCGTCAGCCAGTGACCGGGCCTATGCCGACCCACGGGGGGCCTAGATACGGCATGATACAGTTGATGGGAATGGCTGCCGCTGGGAGGTTGTGCGAGCATGAGAGCATCGATCTCGAGCAGAAGAATATGGCCAGAGCTGCTATGGGTGCGGTACCGCTAGGGTGCAGTCGGGCCGCAACGTGCCGCGCATCACCAGTCACTTCAAGCAGCACACGCTGGGCGCGCAGCAGGGAGCAGCTGCGGCAGTAGACGCTGTAGTTCCAATCTGCCTAGGGTGTTGTCCTTCGGTAGCCACAATGAGGTGTCTTTCTGTCATCCAGGGCTACAATGACTCGCTCGTCATGACGCCTCCGGCTTTGAGTTCAAGCACTACAGCCAGTTCTAGATGGCGCTGCAGTCCGATCCCAACTTCATCTATGTCGTCGACAACGACATGATCCCGGGCACACGGGCGCCGGAGATCCTCTGCCACATCGCTAGGACCAACAAAATCACCATCGATAGCATCAGTGCAGCTGCAGAAGTACATAGGCGCCGGATCCATCGTGGGTACTTGTCATCGGCATGTTCTAGATGCGTTTTGGGTGGGCTTGTGCTCGCATATGGAATCTGGGTGAAAACCCTGCCTAGAGACTACTTCTAGGCCAGTGACAATGGCGCAAATGGTGTCATATCCCTCCCTAAAGGCATCGCTGTAGATTTCAGCTCCTGCTTGCTTCTTCGGCTAGGTAGGTCTTGAGGCAAAGGCCCTTACTAGCCTAGTGCTCCGATGGTCGAAGGTGGCGTCTTTGGAAGTCAATTCCCTTCTTAAAGGCATTGATTTAAGCACACCTGCCTCCATCCGTTGCCTGGCATGTCCTTGTGTTCTCCCTGTTTACTCTCCCACCCCTTGCTGTTGTTCTACTACCCTCCTACCCTTTGGCTTCTGCAAACACCACTGGTTGTCAAGTGCTCGCCATGAATGGCTTCCTCTGTCGCTCTCTAGATCACTTGAGTGTTCTGCCTCATCATATGCTGGGTTGTGGGAACCTTGATCTCCTCTCTCGTTCTCCACCTAGCATCCTAACGATCCTCCCCTTTGAGGCTTCCTTCATCCAAATGGCGTTGGTGGGCGTCGGTTGGAGCTCAGATGCGCTTTTAGGCGATGCTACTCACGGCTGTCGCCTGTTGGCTCTGACTCATTGCCTTGCAGCTCCCTGGCTTGCATCTGTCGGATCCCAGTTAATACCTTACAGCCGCATGTGGTTTGGAGCTCTTCGGAGTATGTCATTGGTGGTGGCACAGGTTAATTAGGAAGTTGTGCTTGCAGTCGCTTCGGTTAATAGGCTGATTTGGAAGCTGAATCATGCTGTGTTTGTTGTTGTTATGTTAAGTGTTGTAATCCCTCTCTCTCCTACTTGTCATGTACTTCTCTGAACTTATTTGTATTGGGATTGGCACCATGCCCTTCCACCTCCCGACATGACCGATATATGTGGAATAAAAATTCAGGTGGGGAGAACTTATCCCCCCCCCGTGATGACCTCAAAAAAAATATTTGGTTCACATGTGGCTGTGTGGCACTTGCTGGCCCTTTAGAGAATTATTGGAAGCACAGTTCATTCTCTAGCTTACTATGAACTGAATTTCCAAATTGAACTATGAACTTCAGCCATAACTAGAGTTCCGTAGTCTATGACTCTTTCACTATAGAGGCATCTCTGTTCTCGTTCTTCTAGCCGGTAGATGCATGGGCCAAATCCAGATACTGCCTCCATCCTATAAACATTATTATTCTAGTTTAATTTTATTTCTAGGTTAAACTATTATAAGTTTGTTGATATTTATAAAAAAATGATAGTTGTATTACCAAATAAATATTATTAGATCCATCATCAAATATACATTTCATATAGTATATCTATTCAAAGAAACAAAACACCCCAATCGCTAAACCTCAATTCAAGAATGAGTAATATTAAACAAGCGGATGTCGTCCCCTTAAATTTATTTGTTCTGTGCATAGTTTCCAAGTACATGCAAGTCACTCCATGATGCACCCGCATACAACTTCAACTCTCCAACGAGCAAGGGTGCTCAAAAAGGGCCTCCCACCGTAGTCCCGCCCCACTCCCCTCTCCACCCCTCACCACCCCTCCTCTCTTCTCAACCTCCACCGGCGATTCAGATCCCCAATGGCTAGATCCGGCGTCTTCGGCCTTGCTAGTGGCGGGTGCGTCGGTCCTTCCTTGCGGCCGCCTCGCACCGTGGCGTCATCAACGGCAGCCGGTGGCTGCCTGGGGCTGGCGGTTAGCAGCAGATTTGGCCAAGCCATGCCTAGATCTGTTGCCTGCATATGCCTGGCGGCCATGGCCGTGGCTATCCTCCCCTAGCTAGTCGGCGATGGCTAGATTTGGCGGCCGGGGGTGCCACGGCTAGCTGGCTGCTCCGCCCCAACCAGCCAGCACCGCCCGCGGGTGGCGTGTGCATGGCGGACAGGGCCTGTAGTCGGCTGCCTGCTGCCTGGCATTTTAGGCTTTGGCCCTGCCTCTACAGTGCATTTCGGGCCACAGCGGTGGCCTCTGCTGGGTCAGCCTGTCAGGCAGGCATTCGTGGTTCCCCTTTGCAGCCGGTGCCTGTGCGCGGGACGCCCCAGCGGCTGCACTCGAACAGTTTTTGGGTGAAAACTCTACCCGGCCAATTGCTTTGGGATGGTGGCGGTGGTATAGCCTATGCCATCTATTTTCTTGAAGGCAGTCATCGAAGTTTTTGTTCATCATGCGAGTCACTGGGGTAGTGAGGTTGTTGTAATTGAGTTTCAAAAAGGTAAGGTATCCCAAGTTGCCCATCTCCGATGGTATCTGCCCATGGAGCCAGTTGCTGCTAAGATCAAGATAGGAGAGCACTGGTAGCAACGAGGCGATGGCTGCCGGGATTTCTCCATGAAGGCGGTTGAAGCTGAGGTCGAGGTGTGTCAGCAACGGGCAGGGATGGAGCCAGAGACAATTTAGGAGGGGCTGAACAAAAGCGCTACAACGACTTAGCTCTACTATGATCCCTCACAATAGGTTTGAATGACTAAACTCTGGCCTAGGTTTCTTCGGTTGACTTAGTGCTCTCATTATTATGTGGAGTTGAGCCACTTGAACTTGAAAAATAGTTGCACAAAGTTCTTTTCGAGATACTGAAAATCTGAAAATTCTATCATGAGTTCATGACAATCAGACAATCAAACGTTCAATCATCGAATCACAGACTCACCTGGAGCCGCTGCCTACTGGCCGCCAGCGCCCGCCGCGCCTAGTTTCCCACAGCCCGCTCACTGGTCGCCCGCCGTGCCTGGCGCAGGGCGTTGGCTGCCCGCTCCCCACTCGCCCGCGACCCCGCGTCGTAGGAGTCGCGTGCACGCGAGGCTGTGAGTGAAGCCGTTGTAGTGTCGCTTGATCATCGATGGATGCCAATGGGTTGGGGATGGCACGGTGGATTGCAGGGATAGGGTTTCTTTCACTAGATGGACCTTGGGCCTTGGCGGGATAATTCTATGCTTCTATAGATCTGGCCCAATTAGCAAAAGAGGTCCAGCACATCTCAGCTCCTCCTATCCTGTACATCTACGGCTGAAATTTCAAGCGAGGGCTCCAGGGGGCTTCACATGCCCGGGAGCGGTAGGGGGGCTCGAGGCCCCCCTGCCCCACCGCTACTTCCGAGCCTTGCAACGGGAGTGCTGAGAAATTTAGCTCACCAAGGCGGCCATCGATGCCGGTTTTTGGCAAGGAGATGTTGGTCACCACCGGAGAAGCATGTTGCCCCTGGTGCATGGTGCGTGCAACGGGAGCCATGTCAAGTTCTCTATTTGTGCTTTGTGAACCCACAGCGAATTGATAACTATTTTTTGAAAAAAAAGAATGCTCAAGTCTTTGCAGGCAGCCCATGGAGCCCGTTGCTGCTAAGATGAAGATAGAATGTTCCATCCTTTGCAGGCAACCTTTATGCACAACGTCTGAGCTTAAAGGTGATGAAAAAGAAACAACATAAAAGACCACTTGAGTTGTATATATGCACATTGTGAGAGACCCCTCTGGTTTAGGCAATCAAAAAACCAGACGTCATCATCCCTTGACCGGTTCGGTTTCAGCATTTTATTTTCACAACTCCTAACATTGATTTTATTTTGACAACTGCTGATTAAGGTAACATCTTATCGTTGATTTAGCATTTTATGTTGAGAAGTGCTGATTAAGGTACGTATCAGTAGTTAGTGATTGGGATTTCACCGCTCAAGTGATTGTGATAGAGCCAAAGATAAACTAAGTTTATAAGGTTTCCTAGAGAAGATGGAATAGTTCCTGATAGCTGGTTGTCGGTAAGGTACAGCCATTTTAGTTTGGTCAAGTTACCAAGGCTTCCAGGTATTAGGCCACTTAACAAGTTGCTACGTAGCCACAAACACTATTAGAATCTCGAATACTTCTGTGTGTGCAAAAACCCACAAAAAAATGCGAATACTGACAGAAAAATATTTTTCTGACGGTGTAACCCACAGAAATAGAATGACAGAAAAAACAAAATTTTCTGTCGGTTCGCCATCAGAAACATTTTTTCTGTAGGTCTTACACACACAGAAAAATTGCGTCCGCCCAGATTAAAAAATAATTTTTTTCTGCGTTATTCCTTACAGAAAAAAGCAAAACCCGACAGAAAAATCATTTTTTCTGTTAGTGTTGTCCATCAGAGTTTTAGAGGTGCACTCACTTGAAAAAAAATTATTGTTCTGTCGGCTTAGGTGAATGCACAGAAAAAAGATTTTTTCTGTAGGGCGTTAACAAACCACCGATAGAAAAAAGACACTTACGCAAATTGGATACAATAATTATTTGAAAACAGTAGCAACGGCGTATTAAAATATGCACTGTCCATACAGCAATTTCATCACAACATAATAAATAGCATACATATAAGATGGAGTCCAAATGTGGATAGTCCACATTAAATTGTTGCCAAGCCTCTCCGTCACAAGGGTGCACCATCTTACCACATGTTGTGGGACTATATGATCTCATTAACTTGGTTGTCTCCCCATGTAGATATAGCACTACTACAGAAATGAGATCTAGTCCCGGTTGGGAACTAGCTCTACTTCCGGTTTCCCAACCTGGACTAGCAATCCGGGACTAAAGGTGTTGTTCTTTAGTCCCGTTTTGCCACAACCGGGACTAAAGATCCTCCCAGCTTTAAAAAAAATAATGCCTCCCACCGCTGCGCCACGTGAGATTCGAACCCAAGACCTCATGCACTACCTCGCGCGTAGCTTACCACCCCACCTAAACAACACATCTAACAATGGATGGGATGCTTTCCTTTTGAACTAACCCATCGGGGGACCTTTAGTCTGGGTTGGTGTTACCAACCGGGACTAAAGGGTCTACCTTTAGTCTGGGTTGGTATTACCAACTGGGACTAAAGGTTGGAGGACTTTTAGTCCCGATTGGTGCTCCAACCGGGAGTAAAGGTCCACCTTTTGTCCCAGTTGGTGTCTCCAACCGGGACTAAAGGTCCTCTGCCACTGTGCCGAGCGCAGTAGCCATTGGGCAGGGACCTTTAGTCCCGGTTGAAGACACCAACCGGGACTAAAGGCCTCTCTAGTCCCGGGGGCAAAAAATGCCAAGGCTAATGCCAAATTGGGACATCGTTCTAAAGTCTGTTCTCTAGTAGTGTAGCCTTTGCAGCCTATCTGTGATTGGAAGATAGCGCAAAACTTTGCGTGCAACCTTTGTTCGCCCTTCCACATACCGATTAGCACCACAAAAATCACATTTATCTTTGTCCTTGTTATCTTTGTAGAATAGCATAAAATTGTTATAGTAAACATCAATTTTGATATATTGCATACCAAGACCCTCAAATAATTTTCTAGATTGGTAGAAGTCATTATGTAACTTGAGTCAGGAGGAAGGAGTTCATGTACTATGCCTAGAATATCATCATATTCTGCGATGGACATGTTGTATCGTGACTTCACAGCAAACAAACGAGCTACAACAGACAAGCGTGAGTGTGTGGTTCTATCATGCACCAACTCATCTGCACTAGCATCCATCCTATAGAAAGCTTTAGCATATGCTGTTTGTTTAGCATCTAGTATAGGTAGATGGTGCCCAGCAAGGTCAACTAACATTTGATCCATCTGATCAACTTCATCAGTGCCCTCTCTATTTCCCACACCATCATATCCATCATGTGAAATCATCCCCTCACCATGCTCAGTCGAAGTTTCATAGCCTTCCTTAAAACCATGCCTACACAAATGCATGTCTATAGTATATCTTTTATATCTAAAGTAGTTCCGACATTGTGCACAAGGACACTTAATGGTATCATTTTCAGCTACACCAAGAATTGAAAATGCACTATTCAAAAATTATGTGGTTCCATCAGTCCATTCATTTGAGGGAGCTTTGCCACGTTGCCAACCATTATACATCCATGTTCGGTTTGACATGTTAACTAGTTCTGTTTTAAATATTAATATATTAGATGTCACAATATAGGAAGCTCAATTATTTTTGGTGCAAGTGGACACACAAATAAAATGTAGAATAACAACATCGTCATACAACAAATAGAACCAGTGAAGAACGAAGTGTACCTTGAGTCTCAATCACAGGTACTGAACAACTCTTTACTGTCTAGAAAGCACACGTACAGAACCTCCAATAGGAACCTTCAGTCCTTTTAGCCTAAAATCTTCACAAGGAAAACATGTTTTACTTATCCATACATATAGCCACACATAGAAAAAGGAAGTATAAGGGCTATATTTTTAGGGGAGAAACATAGAACCTCGATTCAGATTTGAAGCAGACAGCACCAGTGGCCAAATCTTTAGGGAATCAGACTTCAACTGAAAATTCATACAAGTGGACACTCAAATAAACCGTAAAATAATAGCATCTTATACAAAAAAAATAGAATCAGGGAAGAGACCGAAGCAGGCTGCACCTGTGGCTGGAAGAGCAGGGGCGGGGAAGACCGACAGGGAGAGGAGGCTCATCACGCAAAGACAAGCATCGTTGGGGAAGGTCCAGCGCCCCGGTATGGCCGGCAGAGGGCCTGGGGACGCAGCCCGGAGCACCCGCGGGTAGCTGCCAGCACCCAGCGCCCAGCGGCCCTAGGATAACGGAGGGGGCGCGGCCGCCGCCGGGCTAGAGAGGGGGAGGGTGCCGAATCGGGGGTGGGGGCCAGTGGGGAGCTTAGGTGGCGCGGATCTAGAGGCAGCCGACCTGGTTGCGGCGGCCGACATGGGTCGGTGGTCGGCGGCGGAGCTGCTGCGGTGGCCGGCGCATGCCTGAGTCGAGCCGAGCGTGCGTGGATGCTGCTACGGCGTAGGGTTAGCACTTTTTTTGTTTTTTTATTTATTTTTACTAATTAATGTATTTTATTTTCTACCGAATGCACGAACGCCAAAACAGACAATGCGAACTCATATCCTTGTGGTCAATTGAATTTTCCTGTGTGTCTTTAAAGAAACCGACAGTATAATAATAATTTTTTTGTGTGTATACGCATGCACAGAAAAATTATGTAATTATTCTGTGGGTTTTCGTATTTTTTTGTCGGTTTTTTTGGACACTTTAATTACTAATTTTTCTGTGAATATCAAAAAAATGCTCAGAAAAATTCATCACCCACAGAAGTATTCGAGTTTTCAGTAGTGAAACCTTCTAGATTGGTGTCCAGTGACCATATTTTGCTCCAGTGCAAGAACAACCAGAGTTGTCAGGTTGCCAAGGGATGCAGGGATAGGACCTGTGAGGTTGTTGTAATCAAGTATCAAAATGCGAAGATATCTCATGTTGCCAATACCCGATGGTACCAGCCCACGGAGCCAGTTGCTGCTATGATCAAGGTAGGAGAGCACTGGCAGCAAGGAGGCGATGGCCGGTGGGATTTTCCCATGAAGGCTGTTGTAGCTGAGGTCGATGTGTGTGATCGAGGAACGGGATTTTTCACCACTCAAGTGATTGTCATTGGGCCAAAGATAAACCAAGTTCAAGAGGTTCACTAGAGAAGATGGTATATAGGGCCTGATAGCTGATTTCTGTAAAGGATTAGCTCCTCGTAGTTGGTCAAGTTTTTTGTGACTGACAAAATCTGTGGGGGAGATCCCCACACGTGTTTGGTCAAGTTGCCAAGGCTTTCAGGTATTAGGCCACTTAACAAGTTGCCATCTAGCCACAAGTGACAAGCTTTCCAAGCTCCTCCGGAATCTGCCGTACGTTGACCATATTTTGCCTCATGCCAAGAAGAACCATATTTGTCAAATTGCTTAGGGACACAGGCCGGGATACGGCCTGTGAGGTTGTTGTAATTGAGCTCCAAAAAGGAAGGTATCCCAAGTTGCCCATCTCCGATGGCATCTTCCCATGGAGCCAGTTGCCCTTAAGATCAAGATAGAATGTTCCATCCTTTGCAGACAACCTTTATATTTTTATGTACAACGTCTGGGCTTAAAGGTGATGACGTCTCAGGCAACCTAAACCAGACGTCATCCTTCGACCGGCTCGGTTTCAGCATTTTATTTTGACAACTGCTAACATTGATTTTATTTTGACAAGTGCTGATTGAGGTACATATATCAGTAATTAGTGGACGTGTTCAAAACGAAAAAAAAAGTAAGAAAAGAGGATGCTAATAATGGGTGGACGATTTTTTTGGATAAAGAAGTAATATATGTGAATGGTTATGACACACAAACAGTACATCATGGCTCATGGCTAGCTAGCTTCTGTTTATTTGACACGGTCGGACGGACGCTAGCTGACGCTGACTCAGGCAGAGGAGCTCTTCGACTTCGAGCCTCGAGTGCATCTGCAATGCTGGCCTCGATGACTTCATCTACCAGGACCTGACCTCACAGACTACTATGCGTCATGTCGTGTCGTGTCGTGTCGGACTACAACAACCAGTTCCCGCACAAGACGTTCGTGAAGCTGTCGGCTATATATTTAAGACACCCGCCTCTGCATAAAGTTGTAATACGTTCACTCTCAAAGTAGTGAAGGAAACGTAGCAGCTTTTCGCCCATCCCTCCGCCTCTGCTCTCTGTCTCCTGCTTGTGGAGGCCAGACCGGCGAGGACATGGTCGTCAGAGTGCCCGCGAGCCGTCGTGCATTCCGGGGCGAACTCATGTGGCACAGTCGTCGGCTCCGGCCTCCGGGGGTTAGGGCGGCCACCCAGATACCACTGAACCAGCGCGAGTACCCCTACCCTACCCCGAAGCATTTGTGTGCGCCATCTGAAGCAGCGCCGAGATGCCAGACATGAGGTTTTCATTTGTGTGCGCGATGTAATGTTTATTATTATTATTTTTTGGCCCAAAGTCCTGATTCGCCCAATAGGCCAAGTGCTCTCGATCCCTCTCTCACCGCTTCAAGCTGCGCCTGCCGGCAGGCCCCCTGGATGTGCAAGATGGTGACTGCAACTTGCCTCATGTTCCCATGGAGAGGAAGGAGAGGAGCAAGGGGCGGTAGGGATTGGAGTTGCAGGATCGCTGCTGCCGGCGCCGGCGGCTAGGGATGGATGAAGAGCAACAGCGACGACCCGAGATCGTGGTGTACCTCTCGGCAACAAGACAAAAACAACCAGTAACCACTGTTAGCGATAGCTGTGTGCGTGTGTTAACGTGCATGACAAGGAAACATGCATAATTGTAATTGACTCGATCTCTGGTTGTTAGGAAATCACGGCTAACTAGGAGGTACCGTATATAGGCTTTCCATATTAGTTGGATAAGAATAGCAACCAGAGATCCAATCTTGTAAGCCACGGGAGAGGCTCTTTCTCCCTATATTAACACACGCGGCTCCTACGGGAGTGATAACGCTTCCCAATAATTCACATGGTTATCAGAGCCATCCTCTAAACACATCTACTATCTCCGTCCTCCATGGCTGGCACCAACGTCACCATTCCGGCAGCGTTTGCCATCCCGGTCACGGAGAAACTCAACAAGAACAACCACACCATCTGGAAGCTCCAAGTACTTCCTGCAATCCGTGGTGCTCAGTTCATCGGTTACATCGACGGCTCACTGTCGGCGCCGCCCAAAGAAGTTGATGGCGGCGAGGGCAAAGAAAAAGTGCCCAATCCGGCGTATGCGGCCTGGCTAGCCCAGGACCAGCAGGTATTCAGCTACCTTGTTTCATCACTTTCTAAAGATGCTTTGAAACAAGTCTCAGGATGTGAGACTGCTGCCCAAATCTGGCGCACACTGGAGGAGCTGTACGCATCCCAAACTCGGGTGCACGCGGTGAACACACGCATCGCGCTTGCAACCACGAAAAAGGGAGCAATGTCCATTGATGAGTACATTGCCAAGATGAAGGGGTACGCCGACGAGATGGCGGCGGCTGGAAAATCCCTTGACGACGAAGAACTTGTCTCGTTCATCTGCACCGGCCTCGACTTCGAGTACAACTCCGTCGTCACTAGCGTCCTAGCGCGCACCGAGCCGATCAGCGTCACCGAGCTCGTCGTCCAGCTGCTCGCCTTCGAGCAGCGCCTGAACCTCTACAACGGCTCTTCATCCTCGTCAGGCTCATCGGCGAATGCTGCCTCTCGTGGCCGTGGTGGTGGGCGCACCAACCGTGGCCGCGGAAACCGTGGCCGTGGCAATCAAGGACGCGGTCGTGGACGTGGAGGCTTCGGCAACAACTTCAGGTCCAAGGATAAGTGCCAAATTTGCAAGAGGAACAACCACAACGCCATCGACTGCTACTACCGCTATGATGAAGACTATGTCGCTCCTGAAGAGAAGAGTGCCAATGCTGCCAACTATGGAGGCTATGGCGCTGACTCAAATTGGTACACGGACACTGGGGCCACCGATCATGTGATGGGCGATCTCGACAAGCTGCAGATTCGTGATCGCTACAACGGTGGCGAGCAGATCCACACTGCCAATGGGTCAGGTATGGATATTGCACATGTCGGTCATACTATTTGTCACGCACCTGGTAGAGACCTTTACCTTAATAATGTTCTTCATGTTCCTAGCACTACAAAAAATCTTGTTTCCGTTCATAAGCTAGCTGCTGACAACAATGCTTATCTTGAGTTTCATCCAAATTCTTTTTTCGTTAAGGATCGAACAACGAAGAAAATCATCCTGGAAGGAACATGTAGGGGCGGTCTCTACCCTTTACCTGCGTCGACCATCAAGAATAAACAAGCTCTTAGTGTGTCCAACAGTGAGCCATCCTTGGAGATGTGGCACCATCGTTTAGGTCATCCATCATATGGAGTAGTTCATCAAGTAGTCGATAAACACAAGTTATCTTGTTCTTCTAGTTCCAGAATAAATTCAGTTTGTGATTCTTGTCAAATGGCCAAGAGCCATCAGCTACCTTATCAAAGATCCTTGAGCGAATCCTCTGCTCCTTTGGAGCTTGTCTATTCTGATGTTTGGGGGCCGGCTGTAGACTCTTTTGGCAATTACAAGTATTACGTAAGTTTCATTGATGACTACAGCAAATTCACCTGGATTTATCTTCTAAAACATAAATCTGAAGTTTTGCAGCGTTTTCATGAATTCCAAAGTCTAGTTGAGCGCCAGTTATGCAAGAAAATTCTAGCCGTTCAATCTGATTGGGGCGGGGAGTATGAGAGATTAAACTCATTTTTCTCCAAAGTTGGGATTAGTCATCATGTGTCCTGTCCTCACGCCCATCAACAAAATGGAGCAGCCGAACGAAAGCACAGACACATTGTTGAAGTGGGGTTAGCTCTCCTCGCACATTCCTCTATGCCCCTCAAATATTGGGATCAGGCATTTCTAGCTGCTACCTATCTCATCAACAGGATTCCCAGTCGTGTTATTCACAACACCACGCCCCTAGAACGGCTCTTCAAGTCACAAGTTGACTATAATTCGCTCAGAACTTTTGGGTGTGCTTGCTGGCCCAATCTACGCCCCTATAACAATCACAAGCTTGCTTTTAGATCCAAGCAATGCGTGTTTCTTGGCTATAGTAACATGCATAAAGGGTTCAAATGTTTAGATATTGCTGCTGGCCGCATTTATATTTCTTGTGATGTGGTTTTTGATGAGCAAGTTTTCCCTTTTACCAAATTACATCCGAATGCCGGATCCCGTTTTCGCCTCGAAGAACTTCTTTTACCTTCCGAAAATTCCAGGGGCGCACAAATATGTGACGATGTGCATGTTCCTCCTGCCTGTGCTACTAACCGTGTGGGAGTAATCCAGGAAGAAAATGCAGCAGCCGCAGGAGAAAATTCGGAAGAAAATCCAACAGCGCATGATCACATGCAGTCCACCTTGGACGGAGCCCCCGAGGTTGATCCGGTGCAGGTACGAGGACTAGATCCCGGAGCGGATGTTTCTGCGGCGCAATCAGCGCATCCGCCGAATCCAGGTGCGGTAGCCGGCTCGCACGCGTCCGTCGCTGGGGGGGGGGGGGGGGAATCGACCCTCCTGGATCTTCTGCGCCACAAACCATGGACGACGCCGGGCCACATGAGCACGCGCCTGGATCAGCTACAACCTGGCCTGTGCCCGATGCTGATTCAGCGCGTGCCAGTGCGCCCGCGGGTTCTGTTGACCCCGGTGAGGCTTCAACGCGTCCAAGGACTCGCGCCCAGGGCGGTATCCACAAGCCACGTGTTTACACTGATGGCACCATAAGGTATGGTTTATTAGCAGCAAATGGTGAACCTAACACCCTACATGAAGCCTTGGCAGATAATAATTGGAAAAATGCCATGGATGAGGAGTTTCTAGCCCTGCACAAGAACAAAACATGGCATCTGGTGCCACCGGCTCCAGGGAGGAACGTCATTGATTGTAAATGGGTCTATAAGATTAAAAGAAAAGCTGATGGATCAATTGATAGATACAAAGCCAGGCTAGTAGCCAAGGGATTCAAGCAAAGGTATGGGATTGATTATGAAGATACCTTCAGTCCAGTAGTAAAGGCTGCAACTATCAAGCTAGTTCTGTCTATTGCTGTCTCACGAGGATGGAGTCTTCGTCAGTTAGATGTGCAGAACACGTTTCTTCATGGTGTTCTTGAGGAAGAAGTCTACATGAGACAACCTCCTGGGTATCAAGATAAGTATCACCCTCAGTATGTTTGTAAACTGGATAAAGCTTTGTATGGATTAAAGCAGGCTCCTCGAGCCTGGTATTATCGGTTGAACACCAAGCTGCAAGAAATGGGGTTCAAACCTTCAAAGGGGGATACTTCTCTTTTTTACTTCAGAAAAGATGATTTAATGGTGTTTATTCTTATTTATGTCGATGATATCATAGTGGCCAGCTCATCACCAGAAGGTACAAAACAGCTACTGTAAGCTCTCAAGTCAGATTTTGCACTAAAGGATCTGGGGGAACTTCATTATTTCCTTGGTATAGAGGTATCTAAAATAAATAATGGAATTTTGTTGTCTCAATCAAAATATAGCAATGATTTTCTGAAGAGAACAGGTATGGTAAATTGCAAACCGTGTAGCACGCCTATGGCCATCACCGAGAAGATGTCTGCATATGAGGGAACAGCGCTGAGTGCTGAAGATGCAACACGGTTCAGAAGTATTGTTGGAGCTCTGCAATACTTAACCCTCACAAGACCGGACATTGCTTTTGCTGTCAACAAAGTATGCCAATTTCTTCACAAGCCAACCACCATACATTGGAAAGCTGTGAAGCGAATATTGAGATACATAAGATTCACAGTCGAGTTAGGACTCAGGATCATCAGATCTAGCTCATCACTTGTCAGTGGCTTCTCTGATGCAGACTGGGCAGGATGTGTTGATGATAGACGCTCCACTGGAGGCTTTGCTATATTCCTTGGAGGAAATCTTGTCTCTTGGAGTGCACGTAAGCAGGCTACAGTCTCCCGGTCTAGTACAGAAGCCGAGTATAAAGCGATGGCGAATGCCACAGCTAAGATAATATGGATCCAGTCTCTTCTTCGAGAGCTTGGTATTAAAAGTTCCCCGGCTGCTGTACTATGGTGTGACAATTTAGGGGCTACTTATTTGTCAGCAAATCCGGTCTTCCATGCTAGAACTAAGCATATAGAGATTGACTATCACTTTGTTCGAGAGAGAGTTGCACAGAAACAACTTCAGATCCGACTTATTGGTACTGGTGATCAAATAGCGGATGGTTTAACCAAACCGCTAAACTCGTGCAAGCTAGAAGAATTGAAGTACAATCTGAACCTTGGAATGGCAGGTTGAGATTGAGGGAGGATGTTAGCGATAGCTGTGTGCGTGTGTTAACGTGCATGACAAGGAAACATGCATAATTGTAATTGACTCGATCTCTGGTTGTTAGGAAATCACGGCTAACTAGGAGGTACCGTATATAGGCTTTCCATATTAGTTGGATAAGAATAGCAACCAGAGATCCAATCTTGTAAGCCACGGGAGAGGCTCTTTCTCCCTATATTAACACACGCGGCTCCTACGGGAGTGATAACGCTTCCCAATAATTCACAACCACTACCACAGAAGAGCTAACTCGGGATTGCCATCAACTGACCAGATTCTGCCTACTGTTGTTGAAACTTCATCCAGTCATGCGTGGCTAGATTGCAAGGTTAGTCAGAAGGATTTGAACAAAGTCCTGGGGTTCTTAGTCAACAAGAATGGCGCCAGATCGGCAGGTCGGCAGGTCGCTCAACATCTGTCACCTGCTGCACAGGAACAGGGCCACCAACGGCTGCCTGGGCTGATAATGAAGCCAAGTATTGCAACTTTTCTTTACCTCCAAAGCTTGGGCTTGGGTCAAACCAAGAGAAACAAAGCATTTTACTATCAGAACATTGGAGACACAGAGGACAAACAAGCTCACTGGCTGTCTACATTTTATTCATGGCTCAACACATACAACAATGTGTTTTCACATATCATGACTGGTATCATGTCTATTGCTTCGTGCACATTGGTAAATTATACTGAAAGGGAAAGAACAGAAAGAGAAAATGACACTGGGTTGAAGTTGATGTGAGCATCTTGCAGGGAATTTCCGGGGCCATGTCGTAATCTTGCCTTGGGGTATCATGTCATATAGCTCACAACAACACGACTCACCTTATAAAACCTGATCCATCATGGGTATTTTTGTGCTTATTGGCATACCGCACGAAGCTAGGTGGAAGGAGACACATTTACAAAAGCTTTATTATATGCCGACAACATCAAGAATTGTATAGTAGGATTTATCAGTTTTACAGTTCTAAGCTGAGTACTGATTGTCAACTCTTTCAAAAGTAACACTATTGCACCCTCGCATTTATATATGCATGGGAGATATTATATACTGATATATCCTCCCTTTGGGGCTATTATTCAAGACAGGTGCTTTTATTATATCTTCCACTATACAGTACGTACACACATTGAAATGCTTGACACAACATAGATGAACTTACACTTATCCATCGATTGTTTTATTCACGTGTATGTGCATGAGAAGGTGAGACAGAAGGTGGTTTGTGGAGAGCCAATTTTTTATAGACATCCTGCATTTCTGGCCTGAACTGAGGAGAAGTTTGCAGGCAAGCAAATGCAATTTCGACGAGCAAAGAGATTTCTTTCTTCTCCACCGTTGTTGGTGATGGCAACCGTTGGTCCAACATATCCTCTATTGCAAGTTCATGATGTTGTTCCATGGAAGCAATGGACTGTAGCTCTCTGGGGCATCTCCCCATTACAATCTCCAGCACAACGACACCAAAACTATAGACATCACATTTTGTTGTCACCACTGATGTGTAAGCAAGCTCTGCATCAAAATAAAGCAACTGACAACAGTCAAACATGGTGACAAACCAAAGTGAAATTTTCATATTTGCAAATGGTCACATGGATATATTTGCTATATGCAAGAAAAAGCTAACTGACTACATACCAGGTGCTATATATCCATATGTTCCAGCTAGTTCGCTCCAGTTGGATGAATCAGGTTTGAGCATCCTTGCTATTCCAAAATCTGAAACATAAGCCTTGAAAGCTGCATCCAGCAAGATGTTGTTGCTTGTTATATCACGATGGATTATCGGTGGGTTGCATTCATGGTGCAAGTAGTAGATAGCTTGAGCCACATCTCTTGCAATGGCAACTCGCTTCTGCCAGTCCAACTCCTTTGCAAGATCCTCAGTTTCCAAGATAATGTGAAGGTTTCCTCTCTCAATGTAATCGTACACTAAAAATTTGTACCTTGGATGGGAGCAAAATCCATACAACTTGACGATGCTTCTATGCCGTATCTTTGTCAGCACTTCAATTTCACTAAAGAATCTCTTCTCATCACTAATCCCTTCTTCAGTTGGGTGAAGCCTTTTCACCGCAACTAATCTCCCTCCTTGAAGCTGTGCCTTGTAGACAGTGCCAAACCCCCCTAATCCAATGATGTATCTATCACTGAAATTTTCTGTTACCCTAGTGATGTCCTCAAAGACTAGTTTCCCATCAAAATTCCACACCGAGAGAACATCTCTTGTATCTGTAACTGCTGTAATTTGTGGTCTTTTCCTTTTGCGAAGGATCATAACTAAGACAAAAATTGAGAGAATAATAACTATGCACACTGGAATAAAAGCAACTAGGACCAAGTGGTGAATTCTAGCTTTGTGATATTCCTTTATTGGAGTTGAAGAGCATTCCGGCAGGCCTGAGATATTACCACAGAGGCCTTTGTTGTGGAGGAACCATTTTGCCCAAGCATTTTGGAACAGTCCTCCTGCTGGAAGAAAACCTTCCAAGTCATTGTATGACACATCAAGTGTTGACAGACTAGCCATGCTACCAATCGAGGAAGGAATGCTTCCACTGAATTGATTATGGGAAAGGTTTAGGACCTCCAACATCACCAAGTTCCCAAGTTCCGGAGGTAGCTTGCCTGTGAGTTTGTTGTTGCTTACATCCAACAACAATTGTAGCTCTCCTAGACTACCAATAGTAGTTGGCAGATGTCCCGTCAAGTTGTTGTCATTTATTCTTAAGTATATTAGCTTAGTACAGCTCCCGAGCTCTTGTGGTACTGATCCACTCAACTTATTTGCAGATATATCGAGATATTGCAAATTTTTCATCCGACCAAATTCAGGTGGTATATTACCTGAAATTTTGTTTTGCGATAACTTGAGCAAGTGCAGGTTGGCAAGATTGCTTAATTCTTTTGGTATACTGCCAGTTAGGTTGTTGGCATGTACGGTAAGTACCTCCAATTTTTCAAGGTTTGAAAGCACAGGAGGCAAGCTTCCGGTTATCATGTTTTCTTCCATAGCAAAAATGGTCAAATTGATGTTTGAAGCCCAAGTTTTGGACAAATACCCAGAAAAGTTGTTTCTGCCCAAGTTTGCTATGACAAGTCGTGGGTATGGCCCAAACGATGATATATCTCCTGTCATTTTGTTGGAACTAAGGTCAAGAATCTCTAGGCTCCTACATGTTTCAAGGCTTCTAGGAATCGGGCCAGTGAACATGTTGTTGCTTACATTGAACCACTGAAGATTCCTTCCTTGGCATACATTGGAGGGCAGTTCCCCTGACAGAGAGTTGTTTGCCAAATTGATATCTATTAAGTATGTCAAATTAGTGAACTCTGGTAGCAAAGGACCTGACAGCTTGTTTGAGAAAAGATGTAGGTCTCTTATGCTTGTGAGGTTCGTGAAAGTTGCCGGGATGGAGCCTGAAATCTTGTTTTGGGATAAAGACAAGGTGTGGAGATGCACCAAAGCGCCAATCTCTGCGGGGATGGATCCGATGAATGTGTTGTTACCGAGGTGAAGGAAGTTTAGCGTAGTAAGGTTCCCCAAGCATGGAGGAATAGAGCCGCTTAGCAGGTTAGTATGCAAATCTAGGTAGCTTAGATTGGAAGGCAAACAAATCTCGTGTGGAATGGGCCCTGAAAGATTGTTAAAACCAAGGTGGAGGATGTTTAGTTTGGTCAAGTTGCCAAGGATTTTAGGTATTTGACCGCTTAGAGCATTTTTGCTTAGTTCCAAAAGTTCTAGACTGGCGAGGTTCCCAAGCTCCTCGGGGATTGGCCCGGTGAGCAGGTTTTTTCCGGTGGAGAGACAAACTAGTGTCGTTAGGTTCCCAAGGGATGCAGGGATACGGCCTGTGAGGTTGTTGAAGGCGAATCCTAGCTGGTTAAGGCGTGGCATGTTGCCGAACTCAGATGGTATGCTTCCATTCAGCCAGTTGGCACCGAGATCGAGGTAGGAGAGTGCAGGTAGGGAGGTGATGGACAGCGGGATCTCTCCATGGAGCCTATTGTAGGTGAGGTCAATGTATGTGAGGAACGGGAGCGCCGAGAAGTTGAGCTCACCGAGGTAGCCGTCGAGGCCGGCGTTTGGCAGAGAGATCTCGGTCACCGCAAGGGGCGCACGGCGGCCACGCTGCACGGCGGCGCACGCCACGCCCGTCCAGTTGCTGCTGCACGGGCTGGTCCCCTGCTGCCACGAGTCCAGCGCCGGCGGCGAGTGCCGCAGGGTGGACTTCCACTGGAGGAGGGCGGCTGTCTGGGACCCCAGATGCACGCCTCCATGCTGCCCTGCTGCGTCCACGTGCCGGAACAGAAGGCACGAACGGAGCAACACGAGTATTATTAGCTCTATCATCGCCATATGTGTATGTGCGTGGTTTTCTTCCTTCTTTTGGGGCTACGGTGTGCTGCATGCATGAGCTGAAGGTAGTACGTATTCAGCTTTGCTGGAGAGTGATGTATTTATAGTGTTTGATTTTGGGGCTATGGTGTACTACTTGTCTATTCCATGCCACACACAGATCGATTAATATACTACTAGCGGGTCAGCCGGCGGTGAGTGATGCATGTATATATACTTTTGATTAGTTTATGCTTATGCACGCGCTGGGCTTCAGAAGAAGCTTCCATTCCAGTACAGTCCCAGAGTCCCAGAGCCCCCTTCCTTGCGCACCCCACACATGCTGAGACTGAGACGGACGGTGCATCTCGTTGGCAACTCGCCACTCATAAACATTAGCCGCCAGGGAACCTTGCCACATGCTGAGACTGATATGATCCGGAAGCTAGGCCACTACACCCATTCCTGGTCTGTCTCCTAACCTACCATTCATAAGCCGCCAAGGAACCTTCCCAATGTCAACTTTGTCGATCGCATTGCCCCAAGCCTCCACCCATCCCTGAATCTCACATGCGATTGCCGTCTCCGTGGATTTACCCCATTTGTGTTGTGGGTGAGGAAGGAACTGGTGGTGCTGGATCTTTGATTGGGAAATGTGGGTGTGGTCTGCTTCTCAGGGCGTCGATTGCAGCTTGGTGTGTGGGTAGCACTAGGGCACGATGGCCGCTGGCGGCGGCACCGGCGTCAGATTAGGGATAGAAGTTAAAGTAAATTCAGTGAGGGTAAACGGACAAATACAAATTCACAATGGCTCAAGCATCAGGCGCGAGAGGCGTGTGAAGCCAGGAAGCCACAATAGCTACGCCTGGAGGTCTAGACTTTGTGGTACTATATTGTTACATAACTAGATATGCGTTCCATGGGGTCACGAATTTTTCGCACGCCTATAACAACCTATGCATGTTTTCTTTGTTTAATTAATATACTCGTATGATTTATTATTATGCATTTTAAAAGTTTAAGCTGTTTCGTTCATTTTAGAAAATAATAGAAAACTACAATCATAAGGGCATTGCATTTTTAGCATGTGTGATACATACATCACAAGCAATTTGGATGTAACATGTAGCTGTTTATCCTTGGGACGTGTTGAAAAAAGTACATATGAAAAGTATTGAGTTGCTTTGGGCTAATCCGTATTTGTTTTGAGCCGGAGACCGATCCGTATTTGTTTTGAGTCCCCTCCTCACCTGAATGTCGTGCGGACATGCTGCTGATTCACATCGCGTGGACTGCGGCAGCATCCTAGACGCACGTACCTGGGAGATCCAAAGATTTTTCGCTTGGGCAGGCCATGGTGTCAGTGTCACATCCGCACGGTGTCCGTGTGAGGTTGGTCCGCACCTAATTTTTTTCCAAGGCAAGGCCCTTCGAGCGTCTAAACTGCTGCGGTCCAATAGTTGCCCATCGCCACGATGACCTCGCAAAACGACTACATTGCGCCTCACGCGGCTATTTAGCCTGCACATATTCCACAGTATGAGATGTAAAGGACTCATGGGCGCACACGTTATGCAATGGCGCAATGCATGATCATGCTCAATCGAACGCAGACGTCCTTATGCCACGGCAGGAGGAGGAGGGAAAGAGCTCCCTCAGTGCCTAACGTTTGACAAAAGAGAGGGGTGAGCAGAAGACTCCACGAAATCTGGTCGATGCACCGGCAAGCGACTGCTGCTGCGTTGGCGATTATTGCTCTCAGTCCTGCACTAGTCGACTGCTGCTACGTTGGCGATTATTGCACTACGCCCCACTTCTTGAGCACGACAATCTTCGCCTGCACCTCGGTTTTTGCTGTGCGGAATTTGTTGGCTAGCCTAACACTCCTGCGGGGTAGTAGATCGGTGTCCCTGTCCAAGATCTTGGGAACCTGGTGTCTAGGGGGCGACGAGATTTGCACACCCTCAATTGGTCGCTGGATGGATTAGATGAATTCCATGACAGAAGCAGTTGGGGTCTTCATGTAGTCGTCCAGTGGGCCAAGTGCCCAAGCCCCACAACAATGGCACGAGCAGGTGCAGGCGGGTTCACGGTTCCCTCGTCGTTGCTGACCAAAGCACCCTCCACCGAGGCCGTCTCCAGATGGAGCGACCCATTGGGTACTTCATCATCAAGTGGCCCTTGAAAAGCTAAGGTGTCATATACCTACTGTACTAAACAATGGATCTCATAGAGATGTGGGTTGCGCCATATACTGGGCCAGCTCTGGGCCTAAGAAGCAAGCTGATGTACAAAAGGAGGAGGGGACATGCAACAGAGGGGTGTTGAACAACCAGAACACAAACCCGACGGTGGTGAGCGCGAGCTCGAGGCGAGCAATTGCTCGAGGCTAGCTTAGGCTAGACTTGTATCTTCTTCCTTAAATCCTTCTCCCACCTCCCCTGTACTGATTCCTCTCTGTAAGAACCTTCCAAAGCTTTCATATGTGCTGTAACTTCGATTTGTGAGTGAACCAGATCAGGGTTCGTGACAATTGGTATCGGAGCTTGCCACGGAGGTCTTGCAGCACCGATGGGGCGCCGACCTTGAGGTCTTCTTCGGCTTCCCTCAGAATGCCGCGGCAACGCATGTCAGGTGTTCGACACATGGCCTCTACCGGGTCATCACCACTCTGATGCCAGTAAACACATCCTCGCCATCACCCATGTCTACCTCGACCACTACGCCGCTCGCGCATGCCACCATCACAATACATCTTCAATAACCATTTTGCTATGGTTCAGAGGTACTACTTCATGTTTGCTGTCCATATTCAGTCACTCAAACCACTGCCCTGGCCTCCATGGGTGTTTGCAAGGGTGTTCAGGACTTGGGTTCTTTTGGTCTCTCCACTGTCACTTTTGTGCCCTCCAGATACACCAAATTCTAGCTGCAAATCTTGCTTGGATAGAAGCTGCACACTAACCTTTGATCCTGGCATCCTGTTGTTATCTACTGGCACAGTCATGTCTATGAGATTGCTTGACAACAGCAGAGATACTTTGAATGGGCAAGGATGGAGGCAACCTAAACCTCCATGGCTGCTATGTAGAGAGGGGTCTGGTTCATGGTTTGGGAAAATGCAATTTGCCGGTGGGTTCCTGCTTGAGGTGTCGCCATGGTGTAGAGATTACACTGTGTGGGCGCAGTGGCAACCATCTATGCCATCACCTGTGCTTCTAAAGATGGCATCCAGTGGTACTAATCTGCAGCTGTTACCATGTCTATTCATTGTCTGCAATAGATCTAAAGCAATGGAATCCAAAATTTTGCTGTAGCTTATATTTGGCATCTGCTATGTTGAATTGCCTATTGTGCACTCCAATTTTCAGTCATGTATATTAGTGTTTGAGGTGCTGCCAGGAAAGCCAGTAGCACTGCATTTTATCTGTAGAAATGGTGGCAAGTTTCTGTTACAACCATGTCTATCTCAACTTGTCATTGTTAATGCTGAGCATCATCAGTTAGAGCTAAAATCACAAAGGAGGATTGATGGGCAATTAGTACAAATCAGGAACTGGGAAGTGAAGCTAGAAGAGGAAAACAACAAACTGAATATATTGCTACATGACACAGACATGGATTTTCACCTAAGCAGCAATACTAATGCTCTCAAACTGAACTTGCAGCATCTGAAATTTACTTGGCCACCACATGATCTGTCCCAAACCTTGGATATGTCTCTAACTACCACCAGTATATATGGAATACTATTCTTGACAAGTCATCAGATGAGCTCTAGGATACTGATGCTGCAATCAAATGCAGATTATATATGCTCTCACAAGGAAGAGAATTGGAAACTGAATTTGTTAGCTGAAAATTTGAGCTGTGTCCAGATTGGCATTATTGTGTTCGTAGTCGGTGACCAGTGCAGAAGTAGTGGAGAAGAGCTGAGGCCAAGACCATTGCTATCTTTCAAGTTCAGTCAGTACATTAAAGGAGACTCTGCATTGGTGACCCATGCATCACTAATGGTTTGGTGCTGCCAAAGCAGGACTACAATGGATACATAAATGGCCGCGACCACCACAAAAGTATTTTCAGAACTATCAGCATGCTGGTCTACACTTGGGCTGCAAGCAGTTGTTCACGAGAGAAAAATGGAAGAGCTGTGTCGTTGCAAACTATGATTACAAAGAGCTAGTGCAATTGAAAACCCCATGGGTATTATTTGCATGCAGCAACTGTGTTCACTGTTGTCTTGCCAGGAACCTCATCACAGACACAGTTATTTCTAGAGTTGCATCAGGACCCCTGCTAGAAGTGTTGAAGTTTCAGTCCAGTAATCTGTTTATCGGCAATACAAAAGCATCAATGGTTCTTTTGGAAAGTGCTAGGCACAGAATATTGATCATTGGTGAAACTGATATCCTAGCGAAAATCAAGAAGATATTCAATGGTGTGCTCTGGACTAGCATCCTCAAGGTTCAACGGGTGATCTTGTCAGATCCAGGAAATCGGCTTGGGGACAAGCCGAATTTTTAGGAGGGGAGAATGTCATATACCTACTGTACTAAACAATGGATCTCATAGAGATGTGGGCTGCGCCATATATTGGGCCAGCTCTGTGCCTAAAAAGCAAGCAGATGTACAAAAGGAGGAGGGGACACGCAACAGACAGGTGTCGAACGACCAGAACATGAACCCGGTGGTGGCGAGCGCGAGCTCGAGGTGAGCGATTGCTCGATGCTAGCTTAGGCTAGACTTGTATCTTCTTCCTTAAATCCTTCTTCCACCTCCCTTGTACTGATTCCTTTCTGTAAGAACCTTCCAAAGCTTTCATATGTGGTGTAACTTCGATTTGTAACTGAATCAGATCAGGGTTCGTGACATAACGCCTGGGTTACCACATCTGCGCTAGCTACCCACCTCGCGGTCACGGTTCCTGGGTGAGCGAGGCCGTGCACAGATTGTGGGTAGGCACTCTTCCTCATGGGACAACACCACCCATGTCGCGGTCCTAGAAACCGAAGACAAGCCTGTGGTGGGTGTCGCGCCATAGCGTGGGTCAAACCATCTGGTGCATCGATGTGCCAACGGAGGGGCACGTAGCCATGGTAGTGGGTCTAGCTCAAGGACCATAGGGTGGGTCCCAATCTCTCCAGGATCCTGTCCCCGGATGACATAGGCAGACTCGAACTCCTATCGTGAGTCACCTGACAACGCATGTGTTTCAAAGTGCTGCCGCATCTCGCCAGAACACGTGCCCTATCTGGAAATCAGGTATGCCGGGCATGGGGATGGGCAACACCCATCCCGCAACGTCCCCAGCGGGAACCCATTGCAACGCAAGCACCATGGCAGCAGCTTGCAGACAACGCGATGATGGTTCTGGGACAAGCAGTTGAGGCGTCTTCCATCGAAGTCTGCCGAAAAGCGTCGACTACGGGTCAACTGGGGCGCCTGGTGGAACTGTGCTGGCGACTACGCTTGCTATCCGGGATGATTTGATGATCGTCATGGTAGAACGTGTTGCCAACCATCGGCGTCAGGCGGTCTAATGTGTCGGTTGCTGCTGACGCAAGGCCCTAGATGCTGGCGCATGGGATGCACTGACTCGGCCTACAAAACAGAGACAACCTATCCTCCTGGCATCACTGGGGGAGCACATGGATGAGCTGGGGACACGGTCTTTCATGGCTGCAACGGTGCTAACGTCCACTTGTTCTAGCGTCAGCCGGCAGGGCTGGTGGAGGCCTGATGACGATGAACCGTAGGCATGGGCTACAATACTATTATCGATGCCGGGCGGCGGGCTCAGCGAAGGAGGAGGAACAATGACCTTGGAGGACTGGTCCTATTCGCTTATGCTAAAATTTGGTTTATACTGATACTTATGCTAAAATGTTGTGAGAGAAAAACACTATTCCATGGTTGAAAAGTAACTCAAACGAATAGGGCCCTTGCAGACGACGTCACTGTGTTGGGACAGGGTGTGGTCGAGGAGGTGGTCTTTGTCGTCGGAGGTGGTGGCATTCACTAATGGATTCAGGTTCTTTGCATAGTGCCTGAAGCACTCGGTAAAAGGCCAAATTGCACTCGGCAAAGCCTTTGCCGAGTGCGGCACTCGGCAAAGAACACACGGCAAAAAATTGACCGGCAAAGCCTTCTTTGCCGAGTGCCATCCCTGTAGGCACTCGGCAAAGAGCTTTTATTTTTTTAAAAAAAAAATTCTTTGCCGAGTGCCAACCCGGAAGGCACTCGGCAAAGAGCTTTTATTTTTTTTAAAAAAAATTCTTCGCCGAGCGCCAACCCGGAAGGCACTCGGCAAAGAGCTTTGTTTTGAAAATTTTCTTTGCCAAGTGCCAACCCGCCAGGCACTCGGCAAAGATTTTTTATTTTCTTTTAAAAAAATTCTTTGCCGAGCGCCAACCCGGAAGGCACTCGGCAAAGAGCTTTTATTTTTTTTTGAAAATTTTCTTTGCCGAGTGCCAACACGCCAGGCACTCGGCAAAGTTTAATTTTTTTTTTCTAATTTCTTTGCCGAGTGTTATAGTCATAGCACTCGGCAAAGCTGGAAAATCTGTTTTCTGGTCGCCCATTTTGCCAGCTTTGCCGAGTGTTGTGACCATTACGCTCGGCAAAGGGGTCCTTTGCCGAGTGCAACACTCGGCAAAGTGACCCAAAACGGCAAATTTTTTTTGCATTCCATCATGACAAATACATTCATACAAACATATATCACATATATATCTCATCAATCGCATATATATCTCATCCATCCGCTCATATCACATCCATCACAATATATAATAATAAGTGCTCAAGTTCATCCAAATAAGTCCACAAGTCCATCAAAGTCCACAAGTGCATCACAAGTATATCACAAGTCCATCACCAAGTGAACAACAAATGTAAAAAATACAACATGCACTCATCTCGGCCACTGCGACTATGATGAAGGCCTAGATGCATCATTCGTAGGTGCATGAGGTGGATTATTCAAACCACCGTCAGATGGAGACTGCACAAAGGAGAAAAGATTGCATGTGAGACAAGATTATTTTGATAGCTAATCTAGGACGATAGAGGCCATATAAGCAAAGCACAAGCAAAAGTAAAAAAACTTTGATACTCACAGGAGTAGCTGCAGCTACAGGACGCGGAGGCGGAGGTGGAACCAACAGCCCAGGTGGCAGAGACAAGCCCATACGTTGCCCAAGCCCTTGTAGGAAATCCGCAATGTCCATCAGCCTTTGCGCCTGGGTTTGCCGCTCGGCCTCTAGCTGGGCCCCCAGCTCCTGACGTTCCTTTATTTCTTGTTCCAGCTGGGCCTACAATATTTCACTCCAATGTTTTAGTAATACAAAGCTAATTAAGGTGTGTAAAGATCAATGTATGACGAGTAAAACAGGAATAACCTCGAGTGCGTCGACCCGGTGTTGTGCAGCGGTCGGCCGTGTGCGAATGGCCGGGCTCTCGCTCGTGCTCCGTGCTCGGATCTGGGAGAGAGAGGGAGTAGAGGCCGTGTCGATGACGCCGTCGCCAAGCCAGAACCGCCCATGCTTCTTGCCTTGCCCCGCCCTCATGACGGCCTCTCCATCAAAGTCCTGGGTGCTCGGATCATGGTCTGCCCCATGGAGTGACCTCGCCACCTCAGTGTACTCACTGATGCGGGAGTGGACGCTTGGGTTCGTGTATGCCTCGGGCAGGTCCTCCAGGTTGAAGGAGACGTCGGACGTCGCCTTGACCTTGTGGGCCATACACCATGCCTAGAAGTCTGAGCAAGCCTGGCCACTATGTGACGCCGACTGCGAGAAAGACAGCACGATGATTAGAAATCAGACAGAACTGAGCGTGACAATAGATAAATCAATTCGCGTACCCATGCTTGTTTGTATCCGGCGAGGTTGCGGCTGCCTTGATGGTGTGCTGGACCTTGCATCAGCAAACGACGGTCCCGAGCATCCCTGTGCATCTTGAAGTACTCCTCCATGAACCACCTATCCACCATCATCGCACAGCACTCGGGATACGCTTGGCACCACCAGGGAATCACCTACACGTCATCAAGTATTGGACATATAAGAAGATCAAATTAAACCAACTTAATCTCAAAACGAATCAATATTGATGTTCTTCATTTACCTCAAGGTACTGCTCTCGGGTCAGCTGCATCTCTCTTGCGTCTTTCTTGGTTTTCCTCTCTCCAAGCTTCGACCCGTAGTAGGTTACGATGGCCTGGATGCGCGCCTCGTGATGCATGTTGGTGATGAGTTTTTTACAGGCTTTGGTAGTCGCCTACTCCGCCCTGGCCTCAAATCTCTCCTCGCATCTATAATAAGTCTGCATACAAAAGAGATGTATCCATTCATTATTTCAAGAAAAATACAATGAATGCGACGTATTGAGCAATAGTTGTGCAAGGGAGACTTACCCAAAACTCTGCCTTCACCCGCGCCGCCTTGTTGGGGTACTCCTGCATCGGAGGCGACGACGTAGTGGTCAAACGAGTAGGCCGGCTCCGTCTTCGATGCGTACGTGACAATGCCGGGGAAGTGCTGCCTGCACAGAAGACCCAGGATGCCGTTGACTAGCCGTGCGCTACCACCCGACACAACCACCCAGTTCCTGCACAAGTGATTAAGAAAAATTATTAGTTTTTTTCATCATATCATATGAAGTAGTGGTGATAACATATACAGTTACTTACTTTTGTCCTTCGGGGCAAATCACTGGGCATTGGTGAGGAAGCGGAACCTGTGGGAGGCTCGCGGGACCTCGCAAGTAGACACTCGAAGAGGAGTTGGAGGAAGCGGAACCCGTGCTTGCCGTCTCCCCCCCCCCTCCTCCTCCTCCTCCTCCTCCTCCAGTCTGCCGAACCAGCTCCTCGTCTGACTCGTCCACGGGCGCCACCTCCTCCTGCGGACTGGCGGTCCTCCTCACAGTGGCGTGGGAGGAGACGCCCCCCCTGCGGCTAGCGGTCCTCCTCCTCCTGTTCGATCCCTCTGCCGCCCCCTCTGCCCCCTCCTGCGACTAGCGTGGTCTTTGGTAAATCGAGTTCATAGACCTATGACGATCGCCCACCATCTTTGTTCAATCACCTACAATAAAAAAGAAAAACAAGACGTAATTAGAAATAGGTGCAAAAATAAACAAAACATAATTACAAAAAACATAGTATTACATGTATTAGAAATATATGCAAAAATGAATAAAACATAATTACAAAAAACATAGTATTACATGTATTAGAAATAATCTTCATGATTGAAATTAGCTGGATCATAGGTCTCGTCATCACTATCAACATTGTCCAATTCATCAACACTATCCAAAGGAGGAATGTTGTCTTCATTGTCATTGCCGAAATGTAATCGCTCAAGCATTTTTATGTCCTTCAGATTTCGCACCTCGTCTCCAGCGTCCTCGTCATCATCCCTTTCATTATCTACTTCCATTCCTATCTCTTCAGTTAAGTCTATGTCAAACCTCCCTTGTAGCCCCTCTTCTTGATAGAACTCTCCATCGTATGTGTTTGGGTTGAAGTTGTAATCTTCATCATTTGGGACAGGTAGTTTACCGTGTGGCGATACCTTGTGCACAATAGACCAACCCTTAAGATGTTCGGCGTCTTTGCACGCGTATGACGTATAATAAACCTGGAGGCCTGTTGAGCCACAATGTAGACATCTTTTCCTGGATAGACGGAATCCTGTCGAATCTCGACTAGCCCAAGCTTAGGGGTCCGTCTCGTTACACCAGGATGAAACCAATGGCATTTGAATATGACAGGAGTAAGAGGTTTGGAACCATAAAATGATAGTTTGTAGATTTCTTCAATTCTTCCATAATAGTCGAGTCCATTAGTGCCGGGCATAACAACTCCACTGTTTGTGGTTTGTCGATTGGGCCGACTCTGCTCGTAGCTTGCTGTGTGAAAACGATATCCATTTACGTCATAACCGGTAAATGACTTGACCCTAACGGCACAGCCGTTTGCAACCTGTATTAACTCATCACTTATAGGCGCATCAGTTTGGGCTTTCTGTTTGAACCAACAAATGAAATCGGGGCTCTCTGGTCCTGCACCTCATGAAAGAAGGGTATCATTTTCTTGCGGGGTAGGTTGCCTTGATCCATGCCAGGATTGACGAAGAAATTCCCTGTACCAACGAGAAACAAGGGGGTTGGACGACGAAACAAGGACATACTGCGAAATGAAACAAGTTCGTTTAGAACTTACCGAATGAACGGTTGCACCTCGACAAGGTTGGTCAACACATATAGCATGATACTGCGCCACTCTTCATTTTTCAATTGCTTAGTGGTCGACGCACTTGCGCTTCCAAGTTGCCCTTGGAAAAGGCTGAGGTTCGATTCATTTTCGCCAGCATTGTAACGAGGGGGTGGATTATGAATGTTAGGAAGTTTCTCAGTGTAGTATTTCTCTGTGAAGTTCGACACCTCCTCTAGAATGTATGCCTCTGCAATGGAAAAATAATAAATGCCAAACAATGTCTAAATTCATATACATGTGGCGCACTGATATAATATTTGCATAATCTACACTACTACAAAAAGCATTTTTAGGGGCGGCTGGTAACCCTTTGTAGGGGCGGTTTGGCCAACTGCCCCTACCGAACCATCTCTACAAATCATGTATTTGTAGGGGCGGTTCCCAGGCCGCCCCTACAAATCGATTTATAGGGGCGGTTGGTGATTGAGCCGCCCCTACAAATAGATTTGTAGGGGCGGCTGGTATTACGAACCGCCCCTACAAATCTATTTGTAGGGGCGGCTCAAGAACCAACCGCGCCTACAAATCTATTTGTAGGGGCGGCTGTAGTGCCAGCCGCCTCTATAATACCTGTTTGTAGGGGTGGTTCAATCTAGAACCGCCCCTACAGTACGTTTTCCCTCCAAAAAAAATTCAAATTTACAATTCAAATTCGACCAGAACTGTTTGTTTCTGCGTATTCCATCCAGCATCCGCGTTGCCGAACGCCCCGCGACCAACATTCCGAACCGCGTTCGCGTTGCCGAACGCCACGTGACCTACGTTTCGAACGTGACTACAAGCACAATAGTATTATATAAAGTACAATTACAAGTCCAATTCATAATGATATATATACAATCCATCATTAAATATATAAATTTCATACACATTGTTATCAACGTCCTAGAGCTAGCCTTTCAGTCTCATGAAGGTGTTGGTACTAAGGATTTGTACCTAAGTCAGACTCTCGATCATGGTAGGCGCCTCTGACGTGTACAATCTGGTCCAATATGAAGTTGCAAAGGTCGCCGACTGAGCTCTAAGAGTTGGTCATCCTTGTATGGGTCTCTTTTTATTCCTTTCTCTTCTCTCCACTACAAGAAAACAAGTTTCAGTTTAGTATTTCATACCATTTATGAAGTTTTTATACTACGGGTGAAGAGGTTCAAACTTACCCTTAAGGGGTGTCTCCTGTAGGCACCGGTGTTACTCATCATAGAACATATATAGTATCCACAATGTACACTCCCTAGGCCTTTGCTTGGGGCACTGTGTGTTTTGCATATGAAAATATTAGGTAATGCTTTTGACAGCCATATAACGGAGTACTGAAGAAGTAAGTTACACTTACCGCACATAGTGTTTTTATAGCCAGCTTTTCCTTCCTCGCTGGATCATGCCTTCCGTGATGATGAGAGACATAGAACCTAAATGCCCTGTTCGAATTATTTTAGCAAATACAACTTGTTAGTATGCATAAGTGAACGTTACAAGTATGTATACAGACATATAAGCTAATGAGGATTGTCGATATGTATACGTCTTGAGAATCGATATGAAGTCTTTGTATGTCGCCGGGTCCTTATCTATTGAATCAAAGACCCATGCCATGCTCTTCCCGACATCGACGGCTATACAAATCCAGTGGTTGCTGCATGGATTTAATCATAGAACTAGATAAGCTCTTTTACATCGAATAAAATATATTGAACATAGCTTTAAGTTATAGTTGAACTTACTCGAAGTTGTATGGTAGCCATATAGTAGAGTGTTGTTGGAGATTTTTGAAAGCCAGAGCAATGTATGCCGCAACCTTAAGGGACTCTTCCCTTAGCTTCGCACTACGGATGCGCTCTTTCTCCCGAAGAGTCTTTGCAGCTGCTAGCTCTTTGGCATCCAGTGTCCACCGTTTAGGGTAATTAAAATTTGTTTGGGCTATAGCTTGAGGGTCTACATACCCGGCTTTCACACTTGGCATTTGTTTGACAATGTGCACTTGCATTCTACAAATCACGGCGTGGGTTAGTTACAACAAAATTCAAAGATTACATTCATATCATATCGGGAGGACAAGGACTTACAGGCACCACGTGCGAATTAGATTCATCTCCATTTCTCCCAGGTGAAAGCATGTGTGCATGTCATTGAAGTCAAAGACAATTTTCCCGGCTGGGCTTCCAAATGTGCCGGTGGGAAAGCATGCTTGTATGATATCTATGCTCGTTGGGAGAACACGCAAGTACCAATCATGGAACCTTCTCATTCCAAGTGGTAGGCGCTGGATGTCCCTGGTTTGGTAGGAAGGGCTTGCCTCTTTCATATTTTTTCGGGCAATCCTTTGACCATTTCGATGGCATCAACATTTGGATACTGCTTTGCAATTTGGTGAAGTTTGCTACTTACGGCCTCCTCAGAACCCCGTGATGGGACTTTTTTAACTTGGTTTTCAGGCTTGAACTGATCATGGGAATACCACTTGGACACCGACAAGACGTCTTTGATCGGAACATAAACTGGCCTTATGTGGATTGGAATCTTCTTTCGGAGTTCCCATTCAGGCACGTCCTCATCTTCTTGTGCATCACCTTCTTCAGGAGGCACTCATTGTTCATGTATCAGGTTGTGCTTGTTGAGAAGACTGTGGCATCTCATGATGCACTTGCCCGGTACGAAGCTGGAGAAGGTTGTGGCATCTCATCAGGCACATGCTCGATAGGAGGCGGGGAAGAATGTGGCATCTCAGGAATGTGGGGGTCACGAGATGGTGAAAATATCTCCCCGGCCTCAACAACTCGCTCCAAATTTAGGAGAGGGGGAGGCGGCGAAGAAGCAGTCAATATAATGTCCCGTTTGTGCCAGAGGATGAACTGCCCCATAACGTCTCCGAGTAACACCAGCCCCTCGGGAGTTGCGTAGTCTATCCTCCAATGCATGAACTTGGGCTTGACTGTATGCACCTCGACCCTAGTGTAGTCCGGCGATATGTTATTATTGTGGTGTAAGCCACTGGGAGGATGTGCAACACCCGTTGCCACCTCCATCACAGTGTTCTGTCGGCCGCTGAGAAACACCAAGGTGCAACTAGTAGGTTCCCGTATGAGATCGACTGAGGTTGTGGCTGCAGTGGAACCTTGGCTGCTAGGAATTTTCGGAGGGCTGCCAACTAATGCCAGTTCTCCTGGTGGTGTCACTAATATACGTGGCTCCATAGACATTCCTTGCTCCTTCAGCGCCTTCACAACTAGAGCCTTCACTTGGAGCTCAAGACTAGTCTCCCGGTCTCGGCCATGTTTCTTGTACATGTGCCTGTCCTCTTTGAATCCTTGCTTCCAAGTCATCCTTTTCCCTAGCCCCCTGGTGCGGCCTGTGTGCTCCTTGTTTCCCAAGCCAAGGCTAAGCTCATCCCTCTCTCTGGAAGGATTGAATGAGCCCTTCTCTTTGTCTTCAGCATATTTCAGTATCCTTGATACCGCCTCTTGGGTCTCCGGCTTATCAAACTTAAGATTACTGCCGGATGGTTCTGTACTCCTCGCATATATCCAGTTCCTTGAGCATACCTTCAACTTCGTCACATCGATATTCCCAGCAGTTGTGGCCTCTTCATCCATCTTTCTAAACTGCTCTTCCTTAGCATAGTAGCCACCAGGGCCTAGATGATGGTGGTGTTTGTTCCTCTTCGCTAGCTCGGTGTTACGAGCACTGAGCTCCAATGCCTCCGCTGAAGTCTTCTGAGCCACGAGCTCCTCCCATTGACTAGGTGTTATTTTGCCGAACTCGTTGAAGGGAGTTAACCCCTTTTGGATATACTTTGTGTTAAGCTTCGACCTCCAACGTCGCAATGACTCTCCCATCATCCTGATAGCATTTTTTTTACCAATTCGTGCTTACCCTCTGGAAATCTAAAATTGACCTTTAGCTGCCTATCCCATAGTGCATTCTTTATGTTCTCTGGTACCTCTTTCCAGTTAGGGATTGCTTGGTTCAATTTATCTCTTACTAGGGCCCCGATCGCATTACGGAATCGTCCTCTTAATTCCTTCGGCTCAAGGATCTCCCCTGCTGGCCCAACCTTCGTTATCACATAGCAAGCCTTATCTGGATATAGATTTCCTTTTCTATCCCCTTGTTTCCTTTTAGGCTTGGTAGTCGTGGTTGTGTCTTGAGTTTGTGGAGCAGAGGCATCGTGATCCGTCTCTGTGGTTGTTGCCTCTGCTCTCCTTTCCTCTACTCCGTCTTGTCCAGCGAGATGTCACGGACGTCGATGTCGTCTTTTCTGAGTTTCAGGAGGGACCTGTATATAGGATAGGTCAAAGTGTTAGCAGAGGTAACACAGCCAAAGCTTTAGCAAAATTTACAAGCTAAGGCTTCTTCCCTACCTCCTCATTTGGGTCAAAATCCTTGTCCAAATCTTCCTCCGTTGGCTTCCTTCTTGCTTCAGGTGGGAAAGGATCCTCGGGACTTTCATATCCCTCTTCTGACTCGTCATCCTCTTCTTCTTCGCCTTCAGTAGCCTCTCCTTCAGGGCCTTCCACCTCATCACACTCCTCTTGAGTAAGCATCACTTCTAGATCTTTTTCTACCTCGTTATCGAACTGTTCCTGAGTAAGCTGGTCCTCTAGTGCTTGCTCCTCAAGGGTTGGCTGCTCATCATGCTCGGGGCATCGAGCTGCACGGTCTGTTGTCCGTGACATTATTTCGCGCTTTGTTCTAAAAGATGCAAGAAAGTGTGCTTTAGGTACGCGAGAAGGTATAAGAAATCAAAAAGGTCTATAAACCAAAGTAGTCCTATAAAACAACAATATAAAAAACGAGAAGTAGCAGTGGTAGAGGCCTCAGAAACATGTCAATCATCATCTGATCTTGAACTTGGAGCATCAAGGCATCATAACAGAGAAGAGAGGAGAAGGTAATGTAGGGGCGGCTGCTAATGATGCCAAGTTCCTCACAAGTTCTTGATCATCAGCTCATATTCCATATAATGTATGGACTTAGACAATTTCATCATCGGCAAAACAAAGGAGAGGAGAGGAGAGGAGAGGGGAGATTTGGCAAAAAAAAGCAACTGCTGCTTAACAAACATAGTGCAGCAGCTGATGGAAAAATACAGGACAACAAGTCCTGGGCGAGTCCTGGGAGATTTGGCAAAAAAAGCAACAACAGCCAACAGTTAGTAGCTAGAAGTAGCAACTAGTAGTAGTAAGTAGAAAGTAGTAGAGTAGAGTAAGTGTAGCAGTAGAGTGGTAGTAGTAGAGTAAGAGCAGCAGCCACTTAGGAGTAGCAAGTAGTAAGAGGAGTAGTAGGAGTAGTAAGAGGAGTAGTAGTAGGAGTAGTAAGAGGAGGAGTAGGAGTAGTAAGAGGATTAGTAGTAGGAGTAGTGGTAGGAGTAGTAGTAGCAGTAGCAGCAGCAGCAGCCACTACACACCAGCAGTATATAAGCAAAAAAATAGAGGAGTGGTAGTAGTAGAGTAAGAGCAGCAGCCACTTAGGAGTAGCAAGTAGTAGTAGTAAGTAGAAAGTAGTAGAGTAGAGTAAGTGTAGCAGTAGAGTGGTAGTAGTAGAGTAAGAGAAGCAGCCACTTAGGAGTAGTAGTAGGAGCATCAATGAAAGAAGAGCAGCAGTAGGAGTAGCAAGTAGAGGGAGGAGTAGTAAGAGGAGGAGTAGAAGGAGGAGGAGGAGTAGGAGCAGGAGGAGTACTAGTAGGAGTAGTGGTAGGAGTAGTAGTAGTTAAGTAGTAGTAGTAGTAGCAACAGCCACTACACACCAGCATAAGCAAAAAAATAGAGAAGGAGTGGTAGTAGTAAGAGGAGGAGGAGTAGGAGGAGTAAGAGGAGTAGGAGGAGGAGGAGGAGGAGGAGGAGTAGTAGTAGTAGTAGTAGTAGTAGTAGTAGTAGTAGCAGCAGCAGCAGCCACTACACACCAGCAGTATATAAGCAAAAAAAATAGAGAAGGAGTGGTAGTAGTAGAGTAAGAGCAGCAGCCACTTAGGAGTAGCAAGTAGTAGTAGTAAGTAGAAAGTAGTAGAGTAGAGTAAGTGTAGCAGTAGAGTGGTAGTAGTAGAGTAAGAGCAGCAGCCACTTAGGAGTAGCGAGTAGTAAGAGGATTAGTAGTAGGAGTAGTGGTAGGAGTAGTAGTAGCAGTAGCAGCAGCAGCAGCCACTACACACCAGCAGTATATAAGCAAAAAAATAGAGGAGTGGTAGTAGTAGAGTAAGAGCAGCAGCCACTTAGGAGTAGCAAGTAGTAGTAGTAAGTAGAAAGTAGTAGAGTAGAGTAAGTGTAGCAGTAGAGTGGTAGTAGTAGAGTAAGAGAAGCAGCCACTTAGGAGTAGTAGTAGGAGCATCAATGAAAGAAGAGCAGCAGTAGGAGTAGCAAGTAGAGGGAGGAGTAGTAAGAGGAGGAGGAGTAGGAGGAGGAGGAGGAGTAGGAGCAGGAGGAGTACTAGTAGGAGTAGTGGTAGGAGTAGTAGTAGTTAAGTAGTAGTAGTAGCAACAGCCACTACACACCAGCATAAGCAAAAAAAAATATAGAAGGAGTGGTAGTAGTAAGAGGAGGAGGAGTAGGAGGAGTAAGAGGAGTAGGAGTAGTAGTAGTAGTAGTAGTAGTAGTAGTAGTAGTAGTAGTAGTAGTAGTAGTAGTAGTAGTAGTAGTAGTAGCAGCAGCAGCAGCAACCACTACACACCAGCAGTATATAAGCAAAAAAAACAGAGAAGGAGTGGTAGTAGTAGAGTAAGAGCAGCAGCCACTTAGGAGTAGCGAGTAGTAAGAGGAGTAGTAGGAGTAGTAAGAGGAGGAGTAGTAGGAGTAGTAAGAGGAGTAGGAGGAGGAGTAGTAGTAGTAGTGGTAGGAGTAGTAGTAGTAGTAGTAGTAGTAGTAGTAGCAGCAGCAGCAGCAGCAGCCACTACACACCAGCAGTATATAAGCAAAAAAATAGAGAAGGAGTGGTAGCAGTAGAGTAAGAGCAGCAGCCACTTAGGAGTAGCAAGTAGCAGCAGCCACATGGTCGAATTATACAAAATCTCAGAACTGTACAACACACCAGCAAGTTGCAATCATCAATCAGGCATAACTTGAGCCTAGGAATAGAAGCCAGACATATACGTACGTGCCATTGGAGATTGGGGACCCTGGAAATTAATTAGGGGCCCTGTGTGGTCGCACAGGCTGCACATGCGCAGGTGGACGGCCCTGGGATGGATGGGACGAGCCCACTTTCTATTTGTTTGGGAGTCAGACCGAGCAGGACAAACCACCTAAGGAATATTTGTGCAATATACGCATGGAATGGGGGCGAGCACGTCCCCAAAAAAGTGCCGACAAACGCATCCCACTTAGTCGCCGAGAGTGTGCTGCGTGCGGGCCAGTGGGCAGGCGCCGGGCAGCGCGAGCGGCGAGCCAAGTCACAGAACCGCGCTGCGGCGGTGGCTGATGGAGCTGCGAATCCGAGTGGAGCCGGTCGTGCATCCCTAGTGCGGGGGCAACGCAGAGCAGGCGGCGGGCATGGGAAGCAGCAAGCAGAGCCGGACGGCGCAGACGGGGGAGCAGTGTGAGGAGGACATAGCACGCGCGCGAGAGGAAGAAAGAGCAGGCAGGCGTATCTATAAAAAAAAGTGAAAGAATGGACCCCCAAATATTCTTTTGACAACTTCAAGTGCCGGGTATCCACAACATGCATGAGTCCCCCCCCAAAAAAGTGAACTAGTATCAGCAGCGAGTTGCACTTCTTGTTCTGTCCTATGTACCAATTAAGTGTAATTCCAAGCAGGAAACACTGAAACCAAATCTGATTTCCCTAACCACTCGTCGGTTTCCATCAGAACTTACCGAGCTTCTCCACGATGTTATCCAGTCACAATAAGAATGTAGGAGGCATGGCAGGATATGCCGCCAATCAATACTGAACCAGCAATGTGGCATCTTTCTGTAAGCAGCAGATTTCCAAAGGCATATATATTACACATGCCAACAGTTCTTTTGTTCTCTTGGTGACACATGTGGGTTTCCTTCCATATGACGTGTAGTAAGGGCTAAAGATCAAGGGTCATGGTGCCATTACTACGAATCATATCAAGCTCCAGATGTGAAAGAGGAGAAAACCCCAGCTGCTGGTCCCGGAAGGATGTCACTTAGCTTACCAACCTGAGCATGGACCCCGGGCCATCTGGATGTGTTCTCCCCAAATTTGCTCCCCACCTGATAAATAACATGAAGGTATTTTGCTGAATATTTGAATTCGCTTAAAAGATAAAACAATTATAGGCCGTATCAATAAGATTTGTACAAGGGAATAGACAAAAAAACTTGTGAAATTAAAAACGTTGTGACTTATCTTTCATACAAAGAATGAAAAAAATGTCTTCTAATTTCCACAGATCAAGGACTAAATGAAAAATTTAGAAGTAGAAACAAGACTGTCAGAGATATGTGTGTACTTTGTATTTCTCCTACTGCATAAGGGTGCTTCTGCATATTGTACATGTACATATGGTGGCCTTCAGCCCCTCCTCTGAATACAAGCAGCATTCCTAACATGGTATCCAGAGCCAAGTTCTGAGTTGGGGTTAGGGTTACCGCCGCCATGCTGCTGTCGTCGTCTGCGGCCTGGGCACGGCTCCTCCTATGGTACCGGTTATTACCGGCTGCGGCTCCTGTCGCCGTGCCTCTGCTTGGCTGTGATGCTCCCAGCGGCTCAACCTCCGCCGCGCTCGTCCATGCGGCTCCTCCTGCTGCGCTCGTCCATCGTCTGCATGGCTCCTCCACTGGTCATACCAAAAAGAAGCGGAGGATCCATGATGGACCTCGACGTAAGTGATAGAACGGTTGGTATCTAGCTCGTCGCCAATAATCTTCCGAGGGTAGGAGGGAGAGGTCGAGGGCTCTTCATTAGTGAAGATGGAATCACTACGAAGCAACCAGTCCTTCCAAGGCGCAGGTTCTCCAGAAAGAAATTTATCAACAACTCTGAGAAGTAGGCACCCATTTTGTAGTTCTAGGTCTTTCAGGACTGTTAGAATAATCTACTGTTTCCTTGTGTGAACACACAGCAAGAGAAGGCGGCGTCGAAAAAGCCCCCTGCTGTGGTACTGTAACCGCTGCAGAGGCAGGCGCCGAATGGTTCACCTGCCACACTGTAGCCACATGCAGGGACAGGCGCAGAAGTAAGTCCTGCTGTGTTATCTAGTTACTGTTGTAGCATGTGCGCTGTACTAGGACTCGATGGATAGAGTTGTATAAATAGACTACAACGGCAACTCAGTAAAGAGAGTTCATATTTGCCATCGACCATACAGGGCTTCGGCCAACACTGGTGTCTTGTACTGTATGTGTATGCTCTGTTCTCCCTCTTCTTCAACCTCTAGCCATAGTGTGTAGGGACGGACAACGCTTGTTCGTGGTTGACTTAGCTAGTGGGTGCTCGGCAATACTAGCGGGTGCTCAGCAAGATTGGTGAGTGGTTCACTCACCTGAGCCAGTGATCCTGTGGGCTAACAAGGACAAGCCCCCAGCAAGCTTACTCCTGCAAAGATGTTCCCAGGCCACCAAGCATCACGTCCCCAGCTATCTTTTCTTTGTTTGATGCTTTCTATCGTCGATGCGTTGATCTCGAACGCATCAATAATTCTTATATTGTCCTTCTCCCAAAAAAAAATAGGCAGCCCGCTCACCATTGATTTTCGTCCCATCTGCCACCAAAACTGCCCGGTGAAGGGGCTGTCCAAGGTCTTAACGAAACGCTTTCAGTCTATCATTCCGTCCTTGATAAGTGATGACCAAACCGGTTTCGTTCGTGGATGCAGCATCGTAGAAAACTTTGTCTATGCCGCTGATCTCCTCAACTGTTGCTTTCGCCATTCTGCTCCCACCATTGGACTTCCACAAAGGTTCTGATTCCATGAACTAGGAAAGCCTTCAAACTATCCTGCGCCATCGTGGATTCTCTGATATCTGGTGTGCCTGGATGCTTGATCTTCTGACTACTGGAAATTCAGTTGTTCTACTTAATGATGTACCTGGCAAGTGTATCACGTGTCGACACTACAGCAGACACGCGCTTTGCCAAGTGCAATTGCACTCGGCAAAGAAGGCTTTGCACTCGGCAAAGCCTTTACCGAGTGCTGTACTCGGCAAAGAGCTGTCGGCATATCCCTTCACGGCAAAGGCTTCTTTGCCGAGTGCCGCATGTCGGGCACTCGGCAAAGGATTTCCCGAGTGCCACGACGGCACTCGGCAAAGAAAAGCCGCCGTGACGGCCAGGTCACAGTGACGGCCCCTTTGCCGAGTGCCACACGTCGGCACTCGACAAAGAAATGTGTTTTTTATTTTTTTTAAAAAATGCTTTGCCGAGTGCCTACATCTGGCACTCGGCAAAGCTTGTTTTCTTTTTTTTTTGGATTTTCTTTGCCGAGTATTGTAGGTAGGCACTCGGCAAAGCAGTTTTTTTTTAATTTTCTTTGCCGAGTGCCTTGACCATGGCACTCGGCAAAGCTGGGAAGCTTAGTGTCCCAGATTCCTAGCTTTGCTGAGTGTCATGGTCATGACACTCGGCAAAGAAGTGAAAAAAATCAATTTTTTTTTGTTTTTAGTCTTCCATCGTTGCAAACAAGATATACATCATATATATATAACACAATTATATATCACACAAATGTATATCACAATCCACCACAAACACAAACATAGCATACAAGTATCACAATCTCGACTCCTAAGTCGAAAGCCCAAACACACAAGCATAGTTCACAAAGTTCACAAGTACATTATATCACAACGGCTGCCATTTGAAGCTCACGGTGACGGTCCGGGTTGGGATGGCCCAACATGCGATCCCTGGCGACCCTCCGAGGTGGTTCGACGCCGCCCCGATTGATGCTGCACAAAATAGAAGAGATTGCACGTTAACGACAAGAGAAGAGATAAATATGCAAGATAAATATCCGCCACTACCACCACCACCACCACATCACCGCCATCACCAACACTGCACCACCAACACTCCACCACCACCACCGCATCACCACCATGACCACCACCACCACCACCACACCACCACCACCACCATGAGCACCACAACACCGTGACCACCACCACCAACACCACACCACCACCACCACCACCAAGACCACCACACCACCACCACCACCACCACTAGGTTTCTCTAGGTTTCACTAGGTTTCTCTAAGTTTCAGCATAGAAAGTAAAACTTCGTACTTATACTCACCGGGGTAGAATCAGGACGTTGTGGAGGTGGATCTGGAGCAAGCAGCGTCTGTGGGATCGCCCAACCTTGTTGCTGGCCAATTTCCTGCATGAACTTGATCATCTCGGCCATCTGTCGCAGATCTTGCTCCCGCTGGGCCTCCAAAGCCTGTAGCCTCTGCCGCTCGACCTCCCGCTCGGCCTGCAGTTCCTGCACCTGGGCCTACAACATTTGACCTCAATGTTTCAATAATGCATAGGTAAGGTATGTAAAAGTAAAAGAACGACGAATGAAACAGGAATGCTTACCTAGAGTGCCGACACCGCTGGTCAGCAGTTGGCGTGTGGGCACACTTGAGCTCGTGCTCGTTGCTCGGAGCTGGTGGAGAGGAGGAGTAGAGGCCGTGTCGAGGATGCCGTCGCCAATCCAGAACCGCCCATGCTTCTTGCCTTGCCCCACCCTCATCATGAGCTGAGGATCAAGGCACTCCTCGGTTCTCGGATCGTAGCCCAGCCTATGGACTGACCTTGCCGCCTCTGTGTACGAAGAGAGGCGGGTGTGGACGTTGGAGTTGGTGTACGCCTCAAGCGGGGCATCTGGGTTGTACTCGATGTCGGCCGTCGCCTTGCCCATGTGAGCTAGAGAATATGCCTTGAGTTGACCAACTGGCTGGCCACCGTGTGCATCCGACTACAAGAAAGACAACAACATGTGGTTAGAAATGATGCAGAATTGAGCGCGGCTAGATTAGAGCAATGGCGGAGACTTACATATGCCTTTGCATATTTGCTGAGGCTGCGGCTGCCCTAATGGTGAGGTACACCTGGCATCTGCAAACGCCTATCGCGGGCCTCCTCATGCTTCTTCTTCCAGTCCCCGTCCAACCAGGTGTCCACAATATATTCTGAGCAATCGAGGTGGGTGGCGCACCAACTTGGAATCGCCTATAGGACATCAAGTAGACGACATATCAGAAGATCAAATTAGGCATACTTAATCTCAAAAGAAATGAATATGTTTTGCCGTTGAAGGAGGACCCCAAGGGGGAGATTGAGGGGGATAGCGAAACACGGGCCAACAAGTGTATGGGGCCGACATCATTCCATAAGGATTGAACCCATCTGTTGCCAGCGCAACACGTACATTACGGGCCTCAAGATCTTTGTCATGATGCTTGCGATTAAACCTTTTCCATGCTTCACCATCAGCTGGATGTACCATCTTGTCAGGATTGTATCGAATGCCATTCTTGTGCCATGTCATCTATTTCGTGGACTCCTTGGTCATGAATAGCCGTTGGAGCCTCGGTATGATCGGAAGGTGCCATAGGACTTTCATGGGGATCTCAAGCTGCTCCTTCTGGCCATCACCTTTGTCTACTTCCACATACCTAGAGGATTTACACTTTGGACAATACTTTGCATCCTTGTGATCTTTCCTAAATAGGATGCACCCCTTCGAACAACAATGTATCTGCTCATACAGCATCTTAAGTGCACAAAGGAGTCTCTGTGACTCGTAGAAGCTGCTCGGCAGAATATGACCCTCCGAAAGCAGCCCACCAATAACTGTCAACATACCATCGAAGCAGGCTCGACTCATGTTGTACTGGGACTTCAACCCCATTAGGTGTCCAATGGCATCTAGTTGAGAAACCATTGCCTTCTTGTGTAGCAGCTTCTGTGCCGAAGGCAACATTTGGTAGAACGCCTTTTCGGTTGGCTCTTGCTCCTCCTCCTCATCCTCCTTCTCCTCCTCCTCCTCCATAGGTCTTTCAGTGAACATTGCTTCGTGAAAGTCACCTAACCATCCTGCTACCCCGCCACCAGCATCAAACGCCTCCAAGCGTAGTCTCACCACCTCTTCTCTAGTACAATGGGCTTCACCATGTAACACCCACAGGGTATAGTTTGGTGTAAATCCATACTTGCAAAGATGTTCTCCCATGATCTTCCTTGTTTTTCTTATCATGTTTCTGCATTCGCTACAGGGACAGAATGTGTCTCTCGCTCCATTAGCTGCCTTGCCAAATGCTTGGTTCAAGAAACCCTCGGTCTTGTCCATCCATTCAGGGGTGATTTCAGCCTGACTTGGGCAGCCCGTGTACATCCACTCACGGTTATCCATCCTCTAGCATATACATGAGCGAGTAATATAACCACCAATTGCATCTGAACGGCGTGCCTACTGTCTAATGGGTGAGGATAGGTCCTAATCCCACTCGCGGATGCATAGATGAGGTTAGTTTACATGCTCTACTCTGATCCGAGATAGAATTTCGGTAGCACCTCCCCACTGTTCTCCCGATACACGTCCTAGAAGGGAGAGTGTGTATCTGGAGAACAACAGGGAGGTGGTGCCGAAACTCTGTCTTGGATCAAAGCAGAATATGGAAACTACCCCATCTACGCATCCGCGGGCTGTCCAAAAAAGTGGACAATCTAAAACAGATACGGTCTTAGATATGCGAAGATCTGCATACCTCCAACAATATCTATTTCGAATGGGAGATGCCTAACTGGGTTACACCGATCTACGACAACGATAAGAAAGAGAGGTTATTTATACCTAGGGTGGCGGTGGAGTTAGGCTAGCGGGGCAGTGGTGAGGCAATGCTGTGCAGGCAGGACCACAGCGCCGACGAAGACGATCGGGGTCGCCTACGTACTCCAGGTCCCCTCCGATGGGTCCTGCTCTACAAAAGAAGAATTATAATACTATAAGTTAAAAATTTCAGCAGAACCTCCCTTGTACGGGGAGGTTTCCAAAACCTGCAAGAAAAAAGCCGACAGCATATATATGGCACGAAGGCCCACACATCCACGTATGGCACGAAGGCCCACACATCCACATACGGCACGAAGGCCGTCAATGACATACAAGGCACGAAGGCCAACAACCGGGGGGATTTATATCTTGGGTGGAGGTGGAGTCGGGCGACGCGGTGCTGGGGTCACCTTCATCTCCAGCGAGGGGCGGGGACGACGGCGGGGACGAACGGCGAGGGGCATGGCCAGCGGCCGAGGCTCCTCGTCCTCCCTTCTCCTTCCTCCTCCCTTCTCCTCCCTTCTCCTTCTTCCTTCTCCCTTCTCCTCTCCTCCACCTCCCTTCTCTCCTCGACTCCCCTGCTCCTCCTCTCCTCCACTCCGGCGGTTCAAGGGCAGGGGGCAGCTGGGGCAGGGCACCACCGGCGGCTGCGGCGGAGCGGGGCCGTCTGCGGCGAAGGTCGGGCGGCGGCGGGGCGGCGCACCACCGGCTGGGGAGGGCAGACCCGGGCGCGGGAAGGCCACGGCAGAGGTCCTAGCGGCGCCGGTGGTCCACGACTGGCGGTGCGGGGCCGGGGCGCGCTGGCTGTGAGAAGGAGAGTGGGAGAGTGGGAGCGGGCCGGCCGGCCCGCTAGGGTTAAGTGGGGCGGCCCTTTGCCGAGTGCCGAGATGCAGGCACTCGGCAAAGAAATTCAGGTGGGGGGTTTCTTTTAATCCGAAAGATGAAAAACAAATCTGAATATTCTTTGCCGAGTAGCTGCAAAGCCTGGCACTCGGCAAAGAGGTTCCTTTGTCCGAGTGCCAATTCCGACACTCGGCAAAGTATTTTTTTTTGTTTTCAAATTTTTTCTGTGGCATTTATACAGTACCTTGAAGCACATGTTCCAATTTGGAACTTTTCTATGACTTTTTGGTATATTTTTTAAATTTTTTATGTTTACTTGAATTTTTCTCGAAAGTAAATTTTAACTGCAGGTGCATGAAATATTGGAATTTAGCGATTCAAAAAATGGTATTCATGTTTTTGAGTGTATTTTGAGGCCGTGTGCAGGGACATTCGTGAAATTTCGAACATCTGTTTCATGAAACATGACCACCAACTTGTTAAAAAAGTGTTTTTAATTATATAAAATGCAAACGAAGTCTGAAAATCATGAAACTTGTCGAGGTGTCGTGTCATCGCATGTAGAGGCTATGGTAAAAAAATTAGAAGTTTCCGAGCAACTTGTGACGTACGATGCCTAAAACCCAGACATCTCCGAGCAAGTTGCAGCACTCAGCAAAGACAGCACGTTTGCCGAGTGCTAACAGCTAGCACTCGGCAAAGGATAACGGAGGGGCCACCGGCGTCGCCTGAGGTATTTTGCCGAGGTTATTCTTTGCCAAGTGCCTAACACTCGGCAAAGAGGACGTTTGCCGATTGTCCCTCTTTGCCGAGTGTTTGGCACTCGGCAAAGACGGCCTTTGCCGAGTGCCGGCTTTGCCGAGTGCGGCACTCGGCAAACTACCTCTTTGCCGAGTGCCCATGTTTCGACACTCGACAAAGCGCCGAGCACTCGGCAAAGAGCGCGTCTCCCGTAGTGCGAAATGGTTTGCAGCAGGGTGACCCGCTCTCACCCTACCTCTTCTTAATTGTGGCTGACATTCTCAAGCGACTTCTCCACTAGACCTCCCTCGCTCCTATTGTTCATCAACCTTTGATCGAAGGCGCTGCTTGCACTATGCTGCAATATGCGAAGTCAGCTATGTACTTTTGACACTCATTCCTAGCACATAAAGCATGCAAACACATCCTAGGAAGACCTGTCGTTGGGGAGGAGCATAGCAAGAGTGCCCTAGGATCGGTATAGCCATCTAGAATGCTGGCAAATCTCATCGAGAGATCGAAGTGCTGGGTAGCAAGGGGGCTAGAAAAGCTTAGGGTTAAAAAGTAGGGTACGTAGTAGATTAGTTTTTGATCGATCGGATTGATAGATATCTCAATTGACCGTTATCCTCACATATATATAGAGGGGTGGTCTTGCCCTAGTAGAAAACATATTTCAACGTAGTTTGCAGTCGCCGAGATCATTCGTTTCCTCCATCGCCTTGTTGAGCCGCCTAATCAAGTCCTAGATCGAGACCACGCTGAGATCATTTTTTTAGATAACCACGCTGAGAACACTAAGCTAGTTGGCAATGTTGTTGATGCGGATGCCGAACGCATCCAAGGTCTTGTCGTCCTTGAACTTGAGGCTGTCGAACTCGTCCAAGGTCTTGCGACCTTGAACATGGGGGTGTTAAACTCGTGTTGTAGCGTGTTCGCCTTTGCCTAGCACACTCGATCGATGCCGACATGCATCAGTCTTGATGGAGTCCTTAGCGATTTTGGTGGTGGCCATGTAAATGGTGCTCCCATGCTTCTCCTGTGAAACACCCTTCGCGATGGCCGATAGCGTGTCGTTGGTGCTGGATCCTTGCCTATGGCGTGACACGCATGATCTCCTTCACATGACTCGGTGAATGACCAAGCCGTGATCGGGGCTGCCACCTCCTCCACAGCTTGTGCCTCCACAAGAACCTCCACGTCTTGGCAAAGTCGATCAATGTGATGGCGATCTATGAGTGCTACCTCGATCGCATGATCTCGCGTCATACTCAAATTTGATGCCAATTGACGTCTTCTCCACCAGTGCCTCTCGCCGGAGTTGATGTAGATCACCCTAATGACACAAGAACACACACGAACACTAGGAATTTTGGTGCCACACAACCTGCAGTTTTAATTTCTAGACTATATGCCTTGCAATATATAAGATTCTGATTTACATCATCATTGTCACGATCACCGCACGAACTGGTCACACCATCCCAGGACCCAAGGTATGCCACGCACCATGGCCACACGATAAAAAGGGAAAACGAAGGAGAGCCAAACCAAGCCGGGTTTATTTGACATTATTCGCATGACATCTTGATTGAACACGGTAAATTTATTCTGTGTTAGCGTAACATATCCATTACCCTACATCTTCACCATGTTTAGCTGTTAATTAAATCAGTTTTAATCATGAATGATCAAATTCTTCCACCACTGAGGACAACCAAACATCCTTTTTTCTCTCAACACCTGGGTCACCTTCAAATTAAAGAAAATAACAAGAGCACAGCTTGTTCCCCTTATTATTCAGTACACACCGACATATACATTAACAGAAACCTAATCGGTTGTTATTCCTTCAGCTCCGGGCGCGTAGCAGAAGGACCGGCCGTGGATGGTCATCAGGTTGCACTCCGTCTCCGACACGAGGGTCGGGGCGAGTTCAAGCAGCCCGCCCCAAGAGCAGGTCGCCGTCATCGTGGCGCCGCCTGACATGCCGTCCATCATGGTCCTCAGCGCACCGCACCGGCAGTAGGGCACGATCTTCTCCAGCTCCGTGCAGCACCTCTCCTTCAGCACCGGGATGGGGACAAAGGGGCCGCTGCTGACGCCGCAGGCCGGCGAACCATGTACGTGCGACAGCTCAGGAGAGGGTTGAGTGGGATGACCAGCCCTGGCTCACACCAGTTAGTCCTGGCAGCCGCGGCGGCGAGGACAGATAGCAGAACCGCAGCCGAGAGGAGGATGTAGCTGGACCTGGTGGAGGCCATTCCTACTCCTCCGAGCTTCAGATCAAATTCTTTGTGCAATTTAAAGGTGCAGCAGCTTGGGAAGATACATATACTTTATATGAACTGAGAGAAATAAAGCTACAAGCAAGCTGGCAAGTGACGTGCTAATTATGTTTTTACATGTTTTTTTATATTTCATTTGGAGTCTTGTGGAACTTAAAATAGAATGACACCATGCTTGTATGACTCAGTTAAGCTTTGTTTGTGGAAACAGAATTTGGGGGTATCCTGCAACAGCTTAGCTAGTGTTCTGTCTGCCATCATATTTAAAACCTTTACAACCACTATTGGACTTTAGTAACTTAATTTTCATTTATATAATGTGGTTGCAATAACGCATGTAATCTACACTCAAAGGAAACTCTTTTATTTCGTCTTATGTGTTCTACACGACATGACAACTATTTAGGAGCTTTACTCGTGGCCTCGTGGGTTCTCTCCGGAGATGAAGCTTTTCTTGCTACAGACTGTTTACAAGCTGACACAAAATTAGAGAAGCAAGCTGGGAATATATAATCGACGAACATGTATGTAATTTTTGTTTAATGCATGGAATCTTGCTTGTGAAACTAAATTTGAATTACACCACACATAAGACGAAATCAAGCTTTATTTGTTGAAACTAAATTCGGCGCGGTTGTGTGACAACCTGTATTTTCCTTGTTATATCATGGAAGACTTTACTGCAAACCTATGGATTTTAGCCACTTAACTTTCATCATCACTGATGTTCACCTCTTCTCTATTATGCTTCTAATGATGGATCCTGTATAAGCATTGGAGTCCATTGGCACCAATTCAATTCAGTATGGAATCCATATATGAAGTTACTGTTTATTAATATTTACCAGATGAGGTGACCTCACACAGTCCTTTTAGAGGTAATTGTTGGGAATCATGTGAGTAGTGTCACACATGGTTCGCTAATGATCGATGCACAGTGCAGGAGAAGAACAGATAAATAGTGCTGTCGTCCAATGTAGTGCAGAGAATCTCGAGGAGTTGATCAATGTTCTACAAGGACTGTTCGGTACTTAATCCTCTTCCTGGTGCAGCAGCCGCAGCCTATTTAGGGCTTGTTCCATTAATCTCCAATCTGAGGGGGTTGGAGGGGATTGAAGGGAATTGATAGAGATTTTGACTAGAATCAATGTTTTAAATCTCCCGCTATAGCTGCCGCTATAGCCCGCTATAGCCTTTTAAGGCAGGGTGTCGCTATTTGTGTTCATGTACAATTTAGCCGCTTGTATCTCGCTATAGCCCGATTTCGCTCCGCTATTAGCTGATTCAGAGGTATACCACTAAACACCTTAGCCCACTATTTAAAACTATGATCAAGAATAAGCAACATGATCAAGCTTTTATTTATTGTTCAGTGCATAATTCCCATGCAGTACATATATACAGATCATTGCATGATGCATCCGCATGCAACACTTCATCTGTATGTGGAAACTGATTCCATGCCCGTCCTAGGGCTAGCGAGCGAGTGGCACATGCCGCCGTTGATCGTCGGCAGGTTGCACTCCGCCGCCCTCGTCAGCCTGCGAGCTAAGGTCCTCTGCATCTCCCTGGTGCAGCCCCGGAAATCCTGCAGTCCACCGTACTCGCTGTCCATCATGAAGCCCAGCGCCACGCACTGGCACCGTGACGGGACGGCAGCGAGCTCCTAGCAGCACCTCTCCTTCAGCACCGGCGAGGGGTCAACCACGGGACCGTAGGGTCCGCCGAGTCTGCAGGTCCGGCTGACCGCGTAGATACAGCACTTGGCACGGCGTGGGGCCGGGATGGCCAGCCCTGGAATGCACACCCAGGTCGACGGTGGCGGCGTAGGCGGCGAGGATGGAGAGCAGGACGCCGACGGAGAGGAGGAGATGGAGATAGTCAGACACCATTCTTGCTACTATTTCCTGACGCAAGCACTTTTAGTGTACAAGCGTATTGTGTATGTACATACTCCTATATAGCAAGAGACATAGAGATGCAAAGCTGGCAATTGATGTATTATATGTGCTTTTTTCTGTTTGCTTTATCGAGCCTTGCAGATCTAAAATTTTGGATGTAAACCTTTGCATTGTGATGAATTGTAGTTTTGTTTTAAGCTGTGAGCCTCTGTAACAGAATTTGGATGTGTGTTCTGTAACTTGTGTTCTGCCATTAATTGTCATCTTGGTAAAGCTTTAGAGCCACTCAAGATCAGCTTTTTCATCGTCATTTGTCGATCGTGTATGCGTCTTTACCTGCATCCATGGCTAATGTATGGTTCTTCAGTCTTTCTTTTTCTCTTTCGATCTGGCTGGATAAAGTGAAGTTTATTGGAACAGAATTTGGGGATATCCTGCAACTTGTGTTTCTGCTTGGTTGGTATGCATTCTGTAAGAATTTACACACACTTTACCTAGTTGATTCCCTTGCCTAAGGGTAGTCCCAATGGTAGAAACCACATTTAGTTTCTTTTTTTAATCACAGTTAGTTTCTATGTCTATTAATCTATGTAGACACTATACATAAAAATTGTCTTTCCAATAAATAGTTTTTACAGAATAATCTTTTGTCCAATCACATATATTCCTTTTCTCTTATCTACCTATGACATCTCTTCATATCTTGGTTCGCATGTGACATAGTTTCTTATTAAGAAACTATTTCCTCCTCTCTACTCAAATCACTTGCCACAATAATGCCAATTTGGTCTACTCCACTTGCCACAGTAGGGCGGTTATCAATAGATACATACGGTGCAGGACGTTTAGCATCGTCATAGATACATACTACTTTTTTTAGTGAACGTGATGCTGTAGCACGTATTTCATTAAGAGGGAAGTAGACAAACACAGTCGAAAACCACAACAAGCTCTACTTAAGGTAACCAAAGGTTCCCTACAAGCAGAGCAAAGCCAAAGAAGAAAAAAGGAACAAACAAAAAAAGAAGGAAGGAAAGAGCGACTGCCCTCGACAATGAAGACCTAACAACTGAACCTGGAAAAGAGGATACAACAACGCAACAGTTGCCTACAAGCTAGACAAAGCCCTGGTGGCGAAGCATCCAACCAGCGAAGACAGGTGAGCATCTAGCAGCAATAGCGGCAAAGCATCCTGCCAACGAACCACGGCGGCAAAGCATCCACCAATGAACCACTGCAGCCAAGCTGACTTCAATACCAATTTGATCTACTCCATGTGCCGCGTAGGGTAGTTATCAGTAGATACATACTATGTAGGACGTTTAGCATCGTCATAGATCTATATCGTTGTAGTGCAGATCGGTAGCAGGTAGAGGTAGCAGATCCGTTTTGCTAACGACGTTGGTGTGGTGATGTTGTCATCATCGAAGTAGTCGCGGCAAGATGTCGGTACAAGCACCGACATTGAAGATTGACGGCGGCATCAACTGGCGATGTCAAAGTAGAGCTTGTCGTGCTGATAACTTGTAAAACACTGTCGTCAGCGGTTAGGACCATTCCCTCTCGGTCTCTCATGATCAACACAGTAGATGAAAGTAGAAAAATACATAAACACAAGATAGAAAAAATATTCTTTATTTATCATAATATAGCTAATTGCATCATAGAGCTCCCACATATATACAGTCCTATCAAAGCTTAAGAGAGTATGTTTTTTAAGCGTCCACGAATAGACCATGAGTAGAATCTCTCCTTTTTTTACCCCATCTACAATGGAGTCCGTAATACCATTACCTAGTTGAGCTTTCATCGGGATCGGGTCCCATTGCCATCTCCGGGTTGTCGCACTCGGCACATATATAAACCACGCGAAGGGCCGGCAGTTCGCTTTCTTCCTTGCATCAATCTAATCATAGTTCCACCTTCCTGATTCTTTCATCCACGCCCCAGCAGTAGGCTTCGCCTCAAGGTCGATCAGATCTGGTGGCGAGACAATGTCAGAAACAGAGGCTACCGCCTGCCGCCAGTGTCCGTGGCAGTGCATCCCTGATGTAATCATAATCATATCCAATATCCTGGAGCAGGTGCCAGATCTGGTGTTGCTCATTCCGTTGCTCCCTCGTCTGCAAGGAGTGGCGCGGCCTGGTGTCTGACCTGGCCTTCCTCCGCCGCGGCGGCATCTGGCCCGAGCCCGAGGGTTGATAGTCATAGTCGCAGTCCTCCTTCGCTCATCGGCATATTCGTCAAGCGTGACCATCTCAGAGGCGACTTCCTAGTCCGCGCATCCGGCGTTGGTCCCGGCACCTAGCTCGGCCCTTGGGCCATAGCGCTGATTCCTCATGGCCTTCGTCTGTGATTCCGGCGGCGATGGCATCCTCGACGATGCCAGCCCGTTGGCGGTGTGCGATGGCCTCCTCCTCGTGCACATCTGGCCTCGCTCCATGGACTACAGCAGCGCCATCCTGCGCCTGTGCGTGTGCAACCTACTCACCGGCGGACGCAGCGTCCTGCCAGCACTCGACGTCAACTAGGCCTTCGCTGATGAGGGTGTCTGCGGGTACGCCCTCCTCACCGCCGCCGACCACGGCGCCGCTGGCCCATAGGACAGCCGCCGCTGCCCCGTGGATGGCTACAGCACCTTGTTCTAGGTGCACCTCGTCGACAGCGGCCACGCCGGCGGGCACGTCCGCACGTCTGCAGATAGAATAGTAATAACAAATCCTGAAGCATATATGTAATACAAATCCTGAAGCATATGGCGTAGTTTTGCAGCAACACATATATGCGTTGGTGAAACACAAGCACATTTGTTGCTAGCTTGCAACACTTATACACCTCCCTTACCAATGCATATATATGTGATGCAATAGAACCTTGCAATGCCACTTTTAGTAACACATGTAACATGCGTTGGTATAGACCCTAGCAACACTTATTTAGGCTTTTAGCAATGCATATATGCGTTGCTAGAGGGGTGTTCCTCTTGTAGTGACTGCTGTGAATGTTGGTCTGTGTGGGAAGATTACTGCTTGTCTATAACCCTCGGGTTTCGGCGAGGCTAGGCTCTTTCAGGTTCGCTACTTGTTTGCGGCACGTCTTTTGCTCTTCTAGGGTGGATTAGTGGTGAAGTAGGAATTGCTTTCATTGTGGGGTACAACAATGCTTGGCAAAGATGACATGTTGTGTTCACTTTCTTTGGAAACCGAGGCTTGTTTTGAGTAGGTGGTTGTGTGTTAGGGCTTCGATTAATGCTCGTTGTGGGAACCCAGAGCTGCTTATCACTTTCGTGTGATAAGCTCAGCAACAATGATGTCCGGTGGGCTCTGTCGATTGTTTGTATGTAGGTGGGTTGCTCGGGAGTAGTCGTCTTTCATGTTTAGGTTTCTGGCTAGTTTTCCTTTAATAAACTATGTGATGTGAGGTTTTTAGGCATGGTTTTCTTTATAAACTTGGTTAATTCTATTTATTCATAATTGAGAGACAGAGCTCTTGCCATTGCTGTTAAAAAAAGTAGTAAAGGACGAAGGTGCGCCTGTTGCTGCAACCAAGAAAGCAGGGACCAAGAAATATCAAATGCGATATCTAGAACCAAGAAAAGCATAAAGCAAAATTTGGGAATTTGGGGGTGGTGCTCGTTGCCGAAGGACACGTGTGAGCTTGTCCATGTCGTTGGCATGGGACCTCTAATGCTGACTGTGTCCTCTTCCACGACTGTCATTGTGGCCCAGTGTCACACCCATATGGCTCCTAGCTCCTATGCACCAACTGTTAGAGATAGAGCTAGTTTAGGGCCATGCGCCCAGGCATTACCTGGCTTGTAATCCAAGTAGATAGTTTGTTGTAGCTTATCTGATTTAGTTTGTTGTAGCTTATCTGATGTAATCATGATTCATTGTATCTAGCCACGACATAGGGCTTTTCCTGTCCTATTTAATACGGAACCGAGAGCCTAGGAAGGCATCTTGTTCTCCAAACTTTCATAAGGTACCCAGAGCCCAACTCCGCATGGAGATCACTCATGGCATTCCTCAGGCTCCCCATCTTCCTCGCTACGTTTGCTGCGCCCTCTCTCGGCTATCCCAGTGACCGAGAAGCTGACGCGCAACAACAACCCACTGTGGAGGGCTCAAGTGCTCTCGGCGATCAGAGGTGTAGAGCTCTTCGAGTACATCCGCCCATCCGTGAAGCTGCCACCAGCATTCCAGCCACTGGCTCCTCTTAAGTCTGATGGCAAGAAGATCGATGACGACAAGAAGGAAGAAGAGCCCACTCCAAACCCGAAGTATGCTCGCTAGATCATGAAGGATCAACAGGTCCTCAGCTTTCTACTATCTTCACTTTCCAAGGAGATCCTCATGTAGGTCTCCACTGCTAAAACCGCATCCACCGCTTGGGCAGGTGATTGAGGGGATGTTTTCATCCCAATCTCGTGCTCGGCTCATCGCCACGAGGATGGCATTGGCAACGGCGTCCAAGGGGGCATCCACGATCCATGACTACTTCGCCAAAATGAAGAACCTCAGTGGACGAGATGGCGTCTGCGGGGAAGAGGCTTGAAGACAAGGAGTTCATCTCCTACATCCTGACGGGCCTCGACATCGACTACAACCCTATGGTTTCTGTCGTGGCCGCAAGGGTTGAGCCCATTTTGGTGGGCAAACTATACACTGTAGCTGGTGAGCTTCGAGCAACGCATTGATCTGCTCCATGGTGGGGGTCAACACCACTCTGCCAACAAGGTCGCCAAGGGCGGCAGAAGAGGAGGAAACCCATCGCGTGGTCACGACGGTGGGCGTGGCCAGTAGCGGTGGACGTGGAAATGGCCGTGGCGGTGGCCGTGGCCAGGGAGGCGTGTCATCCTGGCATAGTGTGTTAGCTCTGTGGGAAAGAGGGGCACACTATGGTTTGCTGCTTCAAGAGGTTTGATGCCTCTTTCACCGGTCCTCCCTAGAAGAGCATTTCATCGGCTAGTACCTCCTACGGAATCAATACCAATTGGTACATGGATTCCGGCGCTACTGATCATGTGACAGGCGAGCTTGAGATGCTCACCTATTCGTGACAAGTATGGTGGCCACGACCAGGTGCACTCGGACCAACGGAGCAGGTATGGAGATACAATGCATTGGATCTAGTAAATTGTGTTCCCATACTAGTACTTCCCTCTCAATAATATCCTCCATGTTCCTCAGGCCAGCAAATCTTTAGTTTCACACGAGACAATAATGTTTTCCTTGAATTCAATCCTGATCATTTTTTTATCAAGGACCGGAGGATGAGGAGGACACTCCTCAAAGGCTGATGTGAAGGGGGACTTTATCCTTTGAAGCTGACAAAGAATAAGAAGGCACTCACCGTCATCAAGCCTTCAACCTCCTTGTGGCACTCTAGATTAGGGCATGCTTCCACTCCCATAGTCGAGCGAGTCCTCAATCGCCACAAGCTTCCTTTTGTTTTAGATTCAAATAAAAACGTTGTTTGTGAAGTGTGTCAGCAGGGCAAACGTCACCAATTGCCCTACCATCGATCCACTAGTGTTTCAACTAGTCCTATGGATCTTGTTTTTTCCGGATGTATGGGGACCAGCTCCCTCCTCGGTTGGATGAAATAATTATTATGTCAGCTTCGTCGATGATTATAGCAAGTTCACCTGGGTTTATTTTTTGCGTCATAAATCTGAGGTGTTTGAATAATTTCGTGATTTCCTAGAACCTAGTTGAACGTCAATTTGATAGAAAGATTTTAGGCATCCAAACCGACTGGGGTGGTGAATACCAATCCCTGAATTCCTTCTTCCAGTGTGTTGGTATTGCTCATCATGTATCTTGTCCTCATGCTCACCAACAGAATGTTGAGGTAGGGTTGTCCCTCCTAGTGCATGCCTCTATCCCTCTGAAATTTTGGGATGAAGCCTTCAATACCAGTTGATTTCTCAATTAATCGTCTGCCTTCCAGAGTTATAAACAGTGACACCCCCTTTGAGCGATTATATAAGAAACAGCCCGAGTACTCCTTCCTTCAAACTTTTGGGTGCGTGTGTTGGCCTGAACCTATGCCCCTTTAACTCAAGAAAGCTTCAATTTTGTTCCAAAAGATGTGTGTTTCAGGGTTATAGTAATTTACACAAAGGATTCAAGTGTCTTGATCCTTCTGAAGGGTGCATCTATATCTCAAGAGATGTTGTTTTTGATGAACAAGTGTATCCTTTCAGCCATCTTCATCCCAATGCCGGCGCACGGCTTCGTGCTGAGATGTCTCTCCTTCCCGATCTATTACTCAATCCTAGTACTAGTTTTGGGAATACCTTTTGACTTGATTCACGTGTTCCTATCTCTGACCCAGCTAATGGAAATTCCAGGTTTTGAGATTCTGTGTTTGAAACAGGAAAAAATTCGGCGCAATTTGATGCAAGTTTGTGCCCGGCCCAGGTGGGGTGATTTCATGTGTCTCCCACGCGGTGGCAGCCTGGGCGCGGCGACCGGTGGAGATCCTGATGCATCGTGCCCTCTGTCCCCGACAGCATCCTCGTCGGGATCGCGTCCGTCAGCGACAACGACGTCCCCGTCGTCAGGCGACCCGCCTCCGGGATCTTCTACGCCAATCTCCACCGAGCCACAGACTGCGCAAATGGATCCGAGCGTGGGGGAGCTGACTGTGGCGGCACCAGAGGTGGATTTGGCTTCCGGATCTTCTGTGGATGGTGCTCCTGTACACGTGCCTGCATCTGAGTCTGTGACAGCTTCTGAATCATGTCCCACTACATGTTCACAGCACGGTATTGTGGAACCTAAGATCTATATAGATGGTACTGTTTGTTGGGGTATGTTGAGTACTCTTGTAGATGAACCGTCTACCACTGCTGAAGCTTTCCGTGATCCCAAGTGGGTTGCAGCCATGGATGCTGAACATAAAGCGTTGCTACATAACAAGACTTGGCACCTGGGTCTACAAAGTCAAGAAGAAGGCAGATGACACAATTGACAGATACAAGGCTCGTTTGGTTGCGAAAGGGTACAAACAACGCTATGGTTTGGACTATGAGGACACTTTCAGTCCCGTCGTGAAAGTTGCAACCATATGCTTGATCTTGTCTATTGTAGTGTCTAGAGGATGGACGCTGCGTCGGCTTGATGTTCAAAATTCCTTCCTCCATGGTGTTCTAGAGGAAGAAGTATACATGCATCAACCACCTGGTTATGAAGATAAGTCATGGCCCAATCTTGTGTGTAAGCTTGATAAGGCAATTTATAGATTGAAACAGGCTCCTAGGGCATGGTATGATCGGTTGTGCAGCAAATTGGAGTCTTTGGGATTTGTGCCGTCAAAAGCTGACACTTCACTGTTTTAGTACAACAAATGAAAGCTCACCTTGTTTGTCTTGGTATATGTAGATGACATTATTGTTGCTAGTTCTTCTCCACTAGGCTACGGATGCACTTCTCAAGGATCTGCAGCAGGAGTTTGCGCTCAAGGATCTTGGCGACCTCCACTATTTCCTTGGCATCGAGGTGAAGTGTTCTACAGATGGTTTGGTTTTGTCCCAAGGAAAATATGCATAGGATGTTGTTAAATGAGCAGGCATGAGTCGCTGCAAGCAGATCAGTACACCTTTGTCAAATACTGAGAAGTTTAACGTTGTGGAAGGAGACCTGCTTGGACCCGAGGATGCAACAAGGTACAGAAGCATTGTCAGAGCTTTGCAGCACCTTACTAACTCGGCCAGACCTTTCCTTTGTAGTAAACAAGGTGTGTCAATTCTTGCATGCACCAACAACAATTCACTGGAGTGCTATGAAAAGAATATTGGGATATGTTCAAGGAATACTGAAATTTGGTTTCAGTATAAGACGGTCAAAGTTTAAATTGGTGAGTGCATTTTCTGGTGCAGATTGGGACAGGTGTGTTGATGACCTGTCGGTCCACAGGAGGCTTTGTTGTCTTTCTGGGTCAAATTTGATCTCATGAAGTGCTCGGAAGCAAGATACGATATCGAGATATAGTACCAAAGCTGAGTATAAAGCCTTGGCTGATGCAACATCTGAAATGATGTGGGTTCAGAAACTATTGACAGAGCTACGAATTGCACATCCACTACCAGCACGGCTTGGGTGTGATAACATTGGTGCCACATATCTAACAGCTAATCCGGGTTTTCATGCCAGGACCAAGCACATAGAGATTGATTTTCACTTTGTTCGTGAAAGGGTGGCACAGAAGCTTCTAGATATTCGATTCATTGATTCGGTGACCAACTTGTAGATGGTTTTACCAAACCTGTTAGTGTGTCAAAGTTGATACAGTTCCAAAGAAATCTCAACCTAGTGGCCAACTGAGATTGAGGGGGAGTGCGTGTTAGAGATAGAGTTAGTTCAGGGCCATGCGCCCAGCCATTACTTGGCATGTAATCCAAGTAGATAGTTAGTTTGTTGTAGCTTATCTAATGTAATCTTAATTCACTGTATCTAGCCACGCCATGGGGCTTTTCCTGGCCTATTTAACATGGAACCAAGAGCCTAGGAAGGCATCTCAGTTCTCCCAACTTTCACACCAACTACTTGTCAGTCGCTTGGCACCTCAATGGCGCCGGTTACTCGTGTCACACCACCGATAATCGTCACGGAGATCACGAGGTGTGCTGGAACCAAGCCGAGGCATAAGGGGTGACATGACTCGCCTAAATCGATTCTTGATGAGAAATGGCCCAGGTTGAGGCGGTCATCAATGAGCGCAACGTCAAGGGAAGAGCCCTCCTCACCGCCGCTGACCACGGCGCCGCTGGCCCGCACGATGGCCGCCACTGCCCCGCATGGATGGTTACATCACCTTGTTCCAGGTGCTCCTCATTAGCCACGGCCACACTGGCGGGCACCCACACATCTACAGATTCTCCTCGGCCATGGGTGACTAGGGATGCCCTCGATTGTAGCCAAACAATCTTCGAGGTTCGGGAGCCAGAACTTTGGGGGCCCTATGAATGTTGCGTTCGCTGTTAGTCGCTCATGGAACAGCGCACTTGGCTTTTCTGTGGCAGGCGATGAGCAGAAGTTCTACTGCCCTCGACGTGAGCGCTGGCACTGAGGCAGGTCTCCATGAGCGCGCTCCCCGCCGACACGGTAGCCACTGATAATCCAAGTGGCAGGCCAGCACACGGCTTGGTGGCTGTGCACAATCGCCGACAGAAGACTCGCTCTGCTCTGTGTGAAGAGCAAGAACCGGCTATGTGTGAAGAGCAACGACCGGCTAGGTGGTGATGATGAAACAGCGAGACGACGGGGATCACTGGGACTCCGGTCATGTAGCCCAGGTTGACGTTGACGTGGAGGTGGAGCTAGGGTTTGGAGACGAGTCACCCTCCCCTATTTGCATCAGAAAGAGGAGCGGCACTGCTCTCGCGCTCTACCATTCAGACCCCAAGTGTGCGTATGTACTTAACCTTACGTCTGGGTCGGCGACAAAACTAGAAGGGTGGATGCGTTCCTTCAATTGTATGTCAGCGTGCCTTGTGAGATCAACTCGGCCATGTTCTTCGTTTCATGGCTTGGTGTGAAGCTCTAGCTCCTAGCTTTTTTTTCATGCAGTTTGCAATTTCTCTAACCACCATTGCAAGTTCACAACTATCTTGTCATGTTATGTTTGCTTGCTAACTACATTCATTAATTGGTTCATAGTCTCCCCCAGGGCGACTCGGGGGCGACAAGACCGCCGCCGCCGTAAGGCTGCCACCCCAAGCCAAATCCGACCGCCGCCGCTGCTCCGGCAAGTGGTGGCGGTGGCCCGATGTGGAGCCCAAAAAAGCCATCCCGCTGCATATTCCACCTCCTCCCTCCCTTCCCCTCCATTTCCTCGTCCGTGATCTTGTTCTTCGGGAGCAAGGATGGCTGGCATAGAGTAGGGAGCGCTAGATCCGGGTACTCTACCTCTAGATCCGGCGACCCCCACCACAGATCCGGCAGCCAGTGGGCGCATGGGTGCAGTGGCTGGCGGCTGCACTGACAGACAGCGGTTGGCGGCCATAAGGGGCGACAGTCGTCAGCCAGTGACCGGGCCTATGCCGACCCACGGGGGGCCTAGATACGGCATGATACAGTTGATGGGAATGGCTGCCGCTGGGAGGTTGTGCGAGCATGAGAGCATCGATCTCGAGCAGAAGAATATGGCCAGAGCTGCTATGGGTGCGGTACCGCTAGGGTGCAGTCGGGCCGCAACGTGCCGCGCATCACCAGTCACTTCAAGCAGCACACGCTGGGCGCGCAGCAGGGAGCAGCTGCGGCAGTAGACGCTGTAGTTCCAATCTGCCTAGGGTGTTGTCCTTCGGTAGCCACAATGAGGTGTCTTTCTGTCATCCAGGGCTACAATGACTCGCTCGTCATGACGCCTCCGGCTTTGAGTTCAAGCACTACAGCCAGTTCTAGATGGCGCTGCAGTCCGATCCCAACTTCATCTATGTCGTCGACAACGACATGATCCCGGGCACACGGGCGCCGGAGATCCTCTGCCACATCGCTAGGACCAACAAAATCACCATCGATAGCATCAGTGCAGCTGCAGAAGTACATAGGCGCCGGATCCATCGTGGGTACTTGTCATCGGCATGTTCTAGATGCGTTTTGGGTGGGCTTGTGCTCGCATATGGAATCTGGGTGAAAACCCTGCCTAGAGACTACTTCTAGGCCAGTGACAATGGCGCAAATGGTGTCATATCCCTCCCTAAAGGCATCGCTGTAGATTTCAGCTCCTGCTTGCTTCTTCGGCTAGGTAGGTCTTGAGGCAAAGGCCCTTACTAGCCTAGTGCTCCGATGGTCGAAGGTGGCGTCTTTGGAAGTCAATTCCCTTCTTAAAGGCATTGATTTAAGCACACCTGCCTCCATCCGTTGCCTGGCATGTCCTTGTGTTCTCCCTGTTTACTCTCCCACCCCTTGCTGTTGTTCTACTACCCTCCTACCCTTTGGCTTCTGCAAACACCACTGGTTGTCAAGTGCTCGCCATGAATGGCTTCCTCTGTCGCTCTCTAGATCACTTGAGTGTTCTGCCTCATCATATGCTGGGTTGTGGGAACCTTGATCTCCTCTCTCGTTCTCCACCTAGCATCCTAACGATCCTCCCCTTTGAGGCTTCCTTCATCCAAATGGCGTTGGTGGGCGTCGGTTGGAGCTCAGATGCGCTTTTAGGCGATGCTACTCACGGCTGTCGCCTGTTGGCTCTGACTCATTGCCTTGCAGCTCCCTGGCTTGCATCTGTCGGATCCCAGTTAATACCTTACAGCCGCATGTGGTTTGGAGCTCTTCGGAGTATGTCATTGGTGGTGGCACAGGTTAATTAGGAAGTTGTGCTTGCAGTCGCTTCGGTTAATAGGCTGATTTGGAAGCTGAATCATGCTGTGTTTGTTGTTGTTATGTTAAGTGTTGTAATCCCTCTCTCTCCTACTTGTCATGTACTTCTCTGAACTTATTTGTATTGGGATTGGCACCATGCCCTTCCACCTCCCGACATGACCGATATATGTGGAATAAAAATTCAGGTGGGGAGAACTTATCCCCCCCCCGTGATGACCTCAAAAAAAATATTTGGTTCACATGTGGCTGTGTGGCACTTGCTGGCCCTTTAGAGAATTATTGGAAGCACAGTTCATTCTCTAGCTTACTATGAACTGAATTTCCAAATTGAACTATGAACTTCAGCCATAACTAGAGTTCCGTAGTCTATGACTCTTTCACTATAGAGGCATCTCTGTTCTCGTTCTTCTAGCCGGTAGATGCATGGGCCAAATCCAGATACTGCCTCCATCCTATAAACATTATTATTCTAGTTTAATTTTATTTCTAGGTTAAACTATTATAAGTTTGTTGATATTTATAAAAAAATGATAGTTGTATTACCAAATAAATATTATTAGATCCATCATCAAATATACATTTCATATAGTATATCTATTCAAAGAAACAAAACACCCCAATCGCTAAACCTCAATTCAAGAATGAGTAATATTAAACAAGCGGATGTCGTCCCCTTAAATTTATTTGTTCTGTGCATAGTTTCCAAGTACATGCAAGTCACTCCATGATGCACCCGCATACAACTTCAACTCTCCAACGAGCAAGGGTGCTCAAAAAGGGCCTCCCACCGTAGTCCCGCCCCACTCCCCTCTCCACCCCTCACCACCCCTCCTCTCTTCTCAACCTCCACCGGCGATTCAGATCCCCAATGGCTAGATCCGGCGTCTTCGGCCTTGCTAGTGGCGGGTGCGTCGGTCCTTCCTTGCGGCCGCCTCGCACCGTGGCGTCATCAACGGCAGCCGGTGGCTGCCTGGGGCTGGCGGTTAGCAGCAGATTTGGCCAAGCCATGCCTAGATCTGTTGCCTGCATATGCCTGGCGGCCATGGCCGTGGCTATCCTCCCCTAGCTAGTCGGCGATGGCTAGATTTGGCGGCCGGGGGTGCCACGGCTAGCTGGCTGCTCCGCCCCAACCAGCCAGCACCGCCCGCGGGTGGCGTGTGCATGGCGGACAGGGCCTGTAGTCGGCTGCCTGCTGCCTGGCATTTTAGGCTTTGGCCCTGCCTCTACAGTGCATTTCGGGCCACAGCGGTGGCCTCTGCTGGGTCAGCCTGTCAGGCAGGCATTCGTGGTTCCCCTTTGCAGCCGGTGCCTGTGCGCGGGACGCCCCAGCGGCTGCACTCGAACAGTTTTTGGGTGAAAACTCTACCCGGCCAATTGCTTTGGGATGGTGGCGGTGGTATAGCCTATGCCATCTATTTTCTTGAAGGCAGTCATCGAAGTTTTTGTTCATCATGCGAGTCACTGGGGTAGTGAGGTTGTTGTAATTGAGTTTCAAAAAGGTAAGGTATCCCAAGTTGCCCATCTCCGATGGTATCTGCCCATGGAGCCAGTTGCTGCTAAGATCAAGATAGGAGAGCACTGGTAGCAACGAGGCGATGGCTGCCGGGATTTCTCCATGAAGGCGGTTGAAGCTGAGGTCGAGGTGTGTCAGCAACGGGCAGGGATGGAGCCAGAGACAATTTAGGAGGGGCTGAACAAAAGCGCTACAACGACTTAGCTCTACTATGATCCCTCACAATAGGTTTGAATGACTAAACTCTGGCCTAGGTTTCTTCGGTTGACTTAGTGCTCTCATTATTATGTGGAGTTGAGCCACTTGAACTTGAAAAATAGTTGCACAAAGTTCTTTTCGAGATACTGAAAATCTGAAAATTCTATCATGAGTTCATGACAATCAGACAATCAAACGTTCAATCATCGAATCACAGACTCACCTGGAGCCGCTGCCTACTGGCCGCCAGCGCCCGCCGCGCCTAGTTTCCCACAGCCCGCTCACTGGTCGCCCGCCGTGCCTGGCGCAGGGCGTTGGCTGCCCGCTCCCCACTCGCCCGCGACCCCGCGTCGTAGGAGTCGCGTGCACGCGAGGCTGTGAGTGAAGCCGTTGTAGTGTCGCTTGATCATCGATGGATGCCAATGGGTTGGGGATGGCACGGTGGATTGCAGGGATAGGGTTTCTTTCACTAGATGGACCTTGGGCCTTGGCGGGATAATTCTATGCTTCTATAGATCTGGCCCAATTAGCAAAAGAGGTCCAGCACATCTCAGCTCCTCCTATCCTGTACATCTACGGCTGAAATTTCAAGCGAGGGCTCCAGGGGGCTTCACATGCCCGGGAGCGGTAGGGGGGCTCGAGGCCCCCCTGCCCCACCGCTACTTCCGAGCCTTGCAACGGGAGTGCTGAGAAATTTAGCTCACCAAGGCGGCCATCGATGCCGGTTTTTGGCAAGGAGATGTTGGTCACCACCGGAGAAGCATGTTGCCCCTGGTGCATGGTGCGTGCAACGGGAGCCATGTCAAGTTCTCTATTTGTGCTTTGTGAACCCACAGCGAATTGATAACTATTTTTTGAAAAAAAAGAATGCTCAAGTCTTTGCAGGCAGCCCATGGAGCCCGTTGCTGCTAAGATGAAGATAGAATGTTCCATCCTTTGCAGGCAACCTTTATGCACAACGTCTGAGCTTAAAGGTGATGAAAAAGAAACAACATAAAAGACCACTTGAGTTGTATATATGCACATTGTGAGAGACCCCTCTGGTTTAGGCAATCAAAAAACCAGACGTCATCATCCCTTGACCGGTTCGGTTTCAGCATTTTATTTTCACAACTCCTAACATTGATTTTATTTTGACAACTGCTGATTAAGGTAACATCTTATCGTTGATTTAGCATTTTATGTTGAGAAGTGCTGATTAAGGTACGTATCAGTAGTTAGTGATTGGGATTTCACCGCTCAAGTGATTGTGATAGAGCCAAAGATAAACTAAGTTTATAAGGTTTCCTAGAGAAGATGGAATAGTTCCTGATAGCTGGTTGTCGGTAAGGTACAGCCATTTTAGTTTGGTCAAGTTACCAAGGCTTCCAGGTATTAGGCCACTTAACAAGTTGCTACGTAGCCACAAACACTATTAGAATCTCGAATACTTCTGTGTGTGCAAAAACCCACAAAAAAATGCGAATACTGACAGAAAAATATTTTTCTGACGGTGTAACCCACAGAAATAGAATGACAGAAAAAACAAAATTTTCTGTCGGTTCGCCATCAGAAACATTTTTTCTGTAGGTCTTACACACACAGAAAAATTGCGTCCGCCCAGATTAAAAAATAATTTTTTTCTGCGTTATTCCTTACAGAAAAAAGCAAAACCCGACAGAAAAATCATTTTTTCTGTTAGTGTTGTCCATCAGAGTTTTAGAGGTGCACTCACTTGAAAAAAAATTATTGTTCTGTCGGCTTAGGTGAATGCACAGAAAAAAGATTTTTTCTGTAGGGCGTTAACAAACCACCGATAGAAAAAAGACACTTACGCAAATTGGATACAATAATTATTTGAAAACAGTAGCAACGGCGTATTAAAATATGCACTGTCCATACAGCAATTTCATCACAACATAATAAATAGCATACATATAAGATGGAGTCCAAATGTGGATAGTCCACATTAAATTGTTGCCAAGCCTCTCCGTCACAAGGGTGCACCATCTTACCACATGTTGTGGGACTATATGATCTCATTAACTTGGTTGTCTCCCCATGTAGATATAGCACTACTACAGAAATGAGATCTAGTCCCGGTTGGGAACTAGCTCTACTTCCGGTTTCCCAACCTGGACTAGCAATCCGGGACTAAAGGTGTTGTTCTTTAGTCCCGTTTTGCCACAACCGGGACTAAAGATCCTCCCAGCTTTAAAAAAAATAATGCCTCCCACCGCTGCGCCACGTGAGATTCGAACCCAAGACCTCATGCACTACCTCGCGCGTAGCTTACCACCCCACCTAAACAACACATCTAACAATGGATGGGATGCTTTCCTTTTGAACTAACCCATCGGGGGACCTTTAGTCTGGGTTGGTGTTACCAACCGGGACTAAAGGGTCTACCTTTAGTCTGGGTTGGTATTACCAACTGGGACTAAAGGTTGGAGGACTTTTAGTCCCGATTGGTGCTCCAACCGGGAGTAAAGGTCCACCTTTTGTCCCAGTTGGTGTCTCCAACCGGGACTAAAGGTCCTCTGCCACTGTGCCGAGCGCAGTAGCCATTGGGCAGGGACCTTTAGTCCCGGTTGAAGACACCAACCGGGACTAAAGGCCTCTCTAGTCCCGGGGGCAAAAAATGCCAAGGCTAATGCCAAATTGGGACATCGTTCTAAAGTCTGTTCTCTAGTAGTGTAGCCTTTGCAGCCTATCTGTGATTGGAAGATAGCGCAAAACTTTGCGTGCAACCTTTGTTCGCCCTTCCACATACCGATTAGCACCACAAAAATCACATTTATCTTTGTCCTTGTTATCTTTGTAGAATAGCATAAAATTGTTATAGTAAACATCAATTTTGATATATTGCATACCAAGACCCTCAAATAATTTTCTAGATTGGTAGAAGTCATTATGTAACTTGAGTCAGGAGGAAGGAGTTCATGTACTATGCCTAGAATATCATCATATTCTGCGATGGACATGTTGTATCGTGACTTCACAGCAAACAAACGAGCTACAACAGACAAGCGTGAGTGTGTGGTTCTATCATGCACCAACTCATCTGCACTAGCATCCATCCTATAGAAAGCTTTAGCATATGCTGTTTGTTTAGCATCTAGTATAGGTAGATGGTGCCCAGCAAGGTCAACTAACATTTGATCCATCTGATCAACTTCATCAGTGCCCTCTCTATTTCCCACACCATCATATCCATCATGTGAAATCATCCCCTCACCATGCTCAGTCGAAGTTTCATAGCCTTCCTTAAAACCATGCCTACACAAATGCATGTCTATAGTATATCTTTTATATCTAAAGTAGTTCCGACATTGTGCACAAGGACACTTAATGGTATCATTTTCAGCTACACCAAGAATTGAAAATGCACTATTCAAAAATTATGTGGTTCCATCAGTCCATTCATTTGAGGGAGCTTTGCCACGTTGCCAACCATTATACATCCATGTTCGGTTTGACATGTTAACTAGTTCTGTTTTAAATATTAATATATTAGATGTCACAATATAGGAAGCTCAATTATTTTTGGTGCAAGTGGACACACAAATAAAATGTAGAATAACAACATCGTCATACAACAAATAGAACCAGTGAAGAACGAAGTGTACCTTGAGTCTCAATCACAGGTACTGAACAACTCTTTACTGTCTAGAAAGCACACGTACAGAACCTCCAATAGGAACCTTCAGTCCTTTTAGCCTAAAATCTTCACAAGGAAAACATGTTTTACTTATCCATACATATAGCCACACATAGAAAAAGGAAGTATAAGGGCTATATTTTTAGGGGAGAAACATAGAACCTCGATTCAGATTTGAAGCAGACAGCACCAGTGGCCAAATCTTTAGGGAATCAGACTTCAACTGAAAATTCATACAAGTGGACACTCAAATAAACCGTAAAATAATAGCATCTTATACAAAAAAAATAGAATCAGGGAAGAGACCGAAGCAGGCTGCACCTGTGGCTGGAAGAGCAGGGGCGGGGAAGACCGACAGGGAGAGGAGGCTCATCACGCAAAGACAAGCATCGTTGGGGAAGGTCCAGCGCCCCGGTATGGCCGGCAGAGGGCCTGGGGACGCAGCCCGGAGCACCCGCGGGTAGCTGCCAGCACCCAGCGCCCAGCGGCCCTAGGATAACGGAGGGGGCGCGGCCGCCGCCGGGCTAGAGAGGGGGAGGGTGCCGAATCGGGGGTGGGGGCCAGTGGGGAGCTTAGGTGGCGCGGATCTAGAGGCAGCCGACCTGGTTGCGGCGGCCGACATGGGTCGGTGGTCGGCGGCGGAGCTGCTGCGGTGGCCGGCGCATGCCTGAGTCGAGCCGAGCGTGCGTGGATGCTGCTACGGCGTAGGGTTAGCACTTTTTTTGTTTTTTTATTTATTTTTACTAATTAATGTATTTTATTTTCTACCGAATGCACGAACGCCAAAACAGACAATGCGAACTCATATCCTTGTGGTCAATTGAATTTTCCTGTGTGTCTTTAAAGAAACCGACAGTATAATAATAATTTTTTTGTGTGTATACGCATGCACAGAAAAATTATGTAATTATTCTGTGGGTTTTCGTATTTTTTTGTCGGTTTTTTTGGACACTTTAATTACTAATTTTTCTGTGAATATCAAAAAAATGCTCAGAAAAATTCATCACCCACAGAAGTATTCGAGTTTTCAGTAGTGAAACCTTCTAGATTGGTGTCCAGTGACCATATTTTGCTCCAGTGCAAGAACAACCAGAGTTGTCAGGTTGCCAAGGGATGCAGGGATAGGACCTGTGAGGTTGTTGTAATCAAGTATCAAAATGCGAAGATATCTCATGTTGCCAATACCCGATGGTACCAGCCCACGGAGCCAGTTGCTGCTATGATCAAGGTAGGAGAGCACTGGCAGCAAGGAGGCGATGGCCGGTGGGATTTTCCCATGAAGGCTGTTGTAGCTGAGGTCGATGTGTGTGATCGAGGAACGGGATTTTTCACCACTCAAGTGATTGTCATTGGGCCAAAGATAAACCAAGTTCAAGAGGTTCACTAGAGAAGATGGTATATAGGGCCTGATAGCTGATTTCTGTAAAGGATTAGCTCCTCGTAGTTGGTCAAGTTTTTTGTGACTGACAAAATCTGTGGGGGAGATCCCCACACGTGTTTGGTCAAGTTGCCAAGGCTTTCAGGTATTAGGCCACTTAACAAGTTGCCATCTAGCCACAAGTGACAAGCTTTCCAAGCTCCTCCGGAATCTGCCGTACGTTGACCATATTTTGCCTCATGCCAAGAAGAACCATATTTGTCAAATTGCTTAGGGACACAGGCCGGGATACGGCCTGTGAGGTTGTTGTAATTGAGCTCCAAAAAGGAAGGTATCCCAAGTTGCCCATCTCCGATGGCATCTTCCCATGGAGCCAGTTGCCCTTAAGATCAAGATAGAATGTTCCATCCTTTGCAGACAACCTTTATATTTTTATGTACAACGTCTGGGCTTAAAGGTGATGACGTCTCAGGCAACCTAAACCAGACGTCATCCTTCGACCGGCTCGGTTTCAGCATTTTATTTTGACAACTGCTAACATTGATTTTATTTTGACAAGTGCTGATTGAGGTACATATATCAGTAATTAGTGGACGTGTTCAAAACGAAAAAAAAAGTAAGAAAAGAGGATGCTAATAATGGGTGGACGATTTTTTTGGATAAAGAAGTAATATATGTGAATGGTTATGACACACAAACAGTACATCATGGCTCATGGCTAGCTAGCTTCTGTTTATTTGACACGGTCGGACGGACGCTAGCTGACGCTGACTCAGGCAGAGGAGCTCTTCGACTTCGAGCCTCGAGTGCATCTGCAATGCTGGCCTCGATGACTTCATCTACCAGGACCTGACCTCACAGACTACTATGCGTCATGTCGTGTCGTGTCGTGTCGGACTACAACAACCAGTTCCCGCACAAGACGTTCGTGAAGCTGTCGGCTATATATTTAAGACACCCGCCTCTGCATAAAGTTGTAATACGTTCACTCTCAAAGTAGTGAAGGAAACGTAGCAGCTTTTCGCCCATCCCTCCGCCTCTGCTCTCTGTCTCCTGCTTGTGGAGGCCAGACCGGCGAGGACATGGTCGTCAGAGTGCCCGCGAGCCGTCGTGCATTCCGGGGCGAACTCATGTGGCACAGTCGTCGGCTCCGGCCTCCGGGGGTTAGGGCGGCCACCCAGATACCACTGAACCAGCGCGAGTACCCCTACCCTACCCCGAAGCATTTGTGTGCGCCATCTGAAGCAGCGCCGAGATGCCAGACATGAGGTTTTCATTTGTGTGCGCGATGTAATGTTTATTATTATTATTTTTTGGCCCAAAGTCCTGATTCGCCCAATAGGCCAAGTGCTCTCGATCCCTCTCTCACCGCTTCAAGCTGCGCCTGCCGGCAGGCCCCCTGGATGTGCAAGATGGTGACTGCAACTTGCCTCATGTTCCCATGGAGAGGAAGGAGAGGAGCAAGGGGCGGTAGGGATTGGAGTTGCAGGATCGCTGCTGCCGGCGCCGGCGGCTAGGGATGGATGAAGAGCAACAGCGACGACCCGAGATCGTGGTGTACCTCTCGGCAACAAGACAAAAACAACCAGTAACCACTGTTAGCGATAGCTGTGTGCGTGTGTTAACGTGCATGACAAGGAAACATGCATAATTGTAATTGACTCGATCTCTGGTTGTTAGGAAATCACGGCTAACTAGGAGGTACCGTATATAGGCTTTCCATATTAGTTGGATAAGAATAGCAACCAGAGATCCAATCTTGTAAGCCACGGGAGAGGCTCTTTCTCCCTATATTAACACACGCGGCTCCTACGGGAGTGATAACGCTTCCCAATAATTCACATGGTTATCAGAGCCATCCTCTAAACACATCTACTATCTCCGTCCTCCATGGCTGGCACCAACGTCACCATTCCGGCAGCGTTTGCCATCCCGGTCACGGAGAAACTCAACAAGAACAACCACACCATCTGGAAGCTCCAAGTACTTCCTGCAATCCGTGGTGCTCAGTTCATCGGTTACATCGACGGCTCACTGTCGGCGCCGCCCAAAGAAGTTGATGGCGGCGAGGGCAAAGAAAAAGTGCCCAATCCGGCGTATGCGGCCTGGCTAGCCCAGGACCAGCAGGTATTCAGCTACCTTGTTTCATCACTTTCTAAAGATGCTTTGAAACAAGTCTCAGGATGTGAGACTGCTGCCCAAATCTGGCGCACACTGGAGGAGCTGTACGCATCCCAAACTCGGGTGCACGCGGTGAACACACGCATCGCGCTTGCAACCACGAAAAAGGGAGCAATGTCCATTGATGAGTACATTGCCAAGATGAAGGGGTACGCCGACGAGATGGCGGCGGCTGGAAAATCCCTTGACGACGAAGAACTTGTCTCGTTCATCTGCACCGGCCTCGACTTCGAGTACAACTCCGTCGTCACTAGCGTCCTAGCGCGCACCGAGCCGATCAGCGTCACCGAGCTCGTCGTCCAGCTGCTCGCCTTCGAGCAGCGCCTGAACCTCTACAACGGCTCTTCATCCTCGTCAGGCTCATCGGCGAATGCTGCCTCTCGTGGCCGTGGTGGTGGGCGCACCAACCGTGGCCGCGGAAACCGTGGCCGTGGCAATCAAGGACGCGGTCGTGGACGTGGAGGCTTCGGCAACAACTTCAGGTCCAAGGATAAGTGCCAAATTTGCAAGAGGAACAACCACAACGCCATCGACTGCTACTACCGCTATGATGAAGACTATGTCGCTCCTGAAGAGAAGAGTGCCAATGCTGCCAACTATGGAGGCTATGGCGCTGACTCAAATTGGTACACGGACACTGGGGCCACCGATCATGTGATGGGCGATCTCGACAAGCTGCAGATTCGTGATCGCTACAACGGTGGCGAGCAGATCCACACTGCCAATGGGTCAGGTATGGATATTGCACATGTCGGTCATACTATTTGTCACGCACCTGGTAGAGACCTTTACCTTAATAATGTTCTTCATGTTCCTAGCACTACAAAAAATCTTGTTTCCGTTCATAAGCTAGCTGCTGACAACAATGCTTATCTTGAGTTTCATCCAAATTCTTTTTTCGTTAAGGATCGAACAACGAAGAAAATCATCCTGGAAGGAACATGTAGGGGCGGTCTCTACCCTTTACCTGCGTCGACCATCAAGAATAAACAAGCTCTTAGTGTGTCCAACAGTGAGCCATCCTTGGAGATGTGGCACCATCGTTTAGGTCATCCATCATATGGAGTAGTTCATCAAGTAGTCGATAAACACAAGTTATCTTGTTCTTCTAGTTCCAGAATAAATTCAGTTTGTGATTCTTGTCAAATGGCCAAGAGCCATCAGCTACCTTATCAAAGATCCTTGAGCGAATCCTCTGCTCCTTTGGAGCTTGTCTATTCTGATGTTTGGGGGCCGGCTGTAGACTCTTTTGGCAATTACAAGTATTACGTAAGTTTCATTGATGACTACAGCAAATTCACCTGGATTTATCTTCTAAAACATAAATCTGAAGTTTTGCAGCGTTTTCATGAATTCCAAAGTCTAGTTGAGCGCCAGTTATGCAAGAAAATTCTAGCCGTTCAATCTGATTGGGGCGGGGAGTATGAGAGATTAAACTCATTTTTCTCCAAAGTTGGGATTAGTCATCATGTGTCCTGTCCTCACGCCCATCAACAAAATGGAGCAGCCGAACGAAAGCACAGACACATTGTTGAAGTGGGGTTAGCTCTCCTCGCACATTCCTCTATGCCCCTCAAATATTGGGATCAGGCATTTCTAGCTGCTACCTATCTCATCAACAGGATTCCCAGTCGTGTTATTCACAACACCACGCCCCTAGAACGGCTCTTCAAGTCACAAGTTGACTATAATTCGCTCAGAACTTTTGGGTGTGCTTGCTGGCCCAATCTACGCCCCTATAACAATCACAAGCTTGCTTTTAGATCCAAGCAATGCGTGTTTCTTGGCTATAGTAACATGCATAAAGGGTTCAAATGTTTAGATATTGCTGCTGGCCGCATTTATATTTCTTGTGATGTGGTTTTTGATGAGCAAGTTTTCCCTTTTACCAAATTACATCCGAATGCCGGATCCCGTTTTCGCCTCGAAGAACTTCTTTTACCTTCCGAAAATTCCAGGGGCGCACAAATATGTGACGATGTGCATGTTCCTCCTGCCTGTGCTACTAACCGTGTGGGAGTAATCCAGGAAGAAAATGCAGCAGCCGCAGGAGAAAATTCGGAAGAAAATCCAACAGCGCATGATCACATGCAGTCCACCTTGGACGGAGCCCCCGAGGTTGATCCGGTGCAGGTACGAGGACTAGATCCCGGAGCGGATGTTTCTGCGGCGCAATCAGCGCATCCGCCGAATCCAGGTGCGGTAGCCGGCTCGCACGCGTCCGTCGCTGGGGGGGGGGGGGGGGAATCGACCCTCCTGGATCTTCTGCGCCACAAACCATGGACGACGCCGGGCCACATGAGCACGCGCCTGGATCAGCTACAACCTGGCCTGTGCCCGATGCTGATTCAGCGCGTGCCAGTGCGCCCGCGGGTTCTGTTGACCCCGGTGAGGCTTCAACGCGTCCAAGGACTCGCGCCCAGGGCGGTATCCACAAGCCACGTGTTTACACTGATGGCACCATAAGGTATGGTTTATTAGCAGCAAATGGTGAACCTAACACCCTACATGAAGCCTTGGCAGATAATAATTGGAAAAATGCCATGGATGAGGAGTTTCTAGCCCTGCACAAGAACAAAACATGGCATCTGGTGCCACCGGCTCCAGGGAGGAACGTCATTGATTGTAAATGGGTCTATAAGATTAAAAGAAAAGCTGATGGATCAATTGATAGATACAAAGCCAGGCTAGTAGCCAAGGGATTCAAGCAAAGGTATGGGATTGATTATGAAGATACCTTCAGTCCAGTAGTAAAGGCTGCAACTATCAAGCTAGTTCTGTCTATTGCTGTCTCACGAGGATGGAGTCTTCGTCAGTTAGATGTGCAGAACACGTTTCTTCATGGTGTTCTTGAGGAAGAAGTCTACATGAGACAACCTCCTGGGTATCAAGATAAGTATCACCCTCAGTATGTTTGTAAACTGGATAAAGCTTTGTATGGATTAAAGCAGGCTCCTCGAGCCTGGTATTATCGGTTGAACACCAAGCTGCAAGAAATGGGGTTCAAACCTTCAAAGGGGGATACTTCTCTTTTTTACTTCAGAAAAGATGATTTAATGGTGTTTATTCTTATTTATGTCGATGATATCATAGTGGCCAGCTCATCACCAGAAGGTACAAAACAGCTACTGTAAGCTCTCAAGTCAGATTTTGCACTAAAGGATCTGGGGGAACTTCATTATTTCCTTGGTATAGAGGTATCTAAAATAAATAATGGAATTTTGTTGTCTCAATCAAAATATAGCAATGATTTTCTGAAGAGAACAGGTATGGTAAATTGCAAACCGTGTAGCACGCCTATGGCCATCACCGAGAAGATGTCTGCATATGAGGGAACAGCGCTGAGTGCTGAAGATGCAACACGGTTCAGAAGTATTGTTGGAGCTCTGCAATACTTAACCCTCACAAGACCGGACATTGCTTTTGCTGTCAACAAAGTATGCCAATTTCTTCACAAGCCAACCACCATACATTGGAAAGCTGTGAAGCGAATATTGAGATACATAAGATTCACAGTCGAGTTAGGACTCAGGATCATCAGATCTAGCTCATCACTTGTCAGTGGCTTCTCTGATGCAGACTGGGCAGGATGTGTTGATGATAGACGCTCCACTGGAGGCTTTGCTATATTCCTTGGAGGAAATCTTGTCTCTTGGAGTGCACGTAAGCAGGCTACAGTCTCCCGGTCTAGTACAGAAGCCGAGTATAAAGCGATGGCGAATGCCACAGCTAAGATAATATGGATCCAGTCTCTTCTTCGAGAGCTTGGTATTAAAAGTTCCCCGGCTGCTGTACTATGGTGTGACAATTTAGGGGCTACTTATTTGTCAGCAAATCCGGTCTTCCATGCTAGAACTAAGCATATAGAGATTGACTATCACTTTGTTCGAGAGAGAGTTGCACAGAAACAACTTCAGATCCGACTTATTGGTACTGGTGATCAAATAGCGGATGGTTTAACCAAACCGCTAAACTCGTGCAAGCTAGAAGAATTGAAGTACAATCTGAACCTTGGAATGGCAGGTTGAGATTGAGGGAGGATGTTAGCGATAGCTGTGTGCGTGTGTTAACGTGCATGACAAGGAAACATGCATAATTGTAATTGACTCGATCTCTGGTTGTTAGGAAATCACGGCTAACTAGGAGGTACCGTATATAGGCTTTCCATATTAGTTGGATAAGAATAGCAACCAGAGATCCAATCTTGTAAGCCACGGGAGAGGCTCTTTCTCCCTATATTAACACACGCGGCTCCTACGGGAGTGATAACGCTTCCCAATAATTCACAACCACTACCACAGAAGAGCTAACTCGGGATTGCCATCAACTGACCAGATTCTGCCTACTGTTGTTGAAACTTCATCCAGTCATGCGTGGCTAGATTGCAAGGTTAGTCAGAAGGATTTGAACAAAGTCCTGGGGTTCTTAGTCAACAAGAATGGCGCCAGATCGGCAGGTCGGCAGGTCGCTCAACATCTGTCACCTGCTGCACAGGAACAGGGCCACCAACGGCTGCCTGGGCTGATAATGAAGCCAAGTATTGCAACTTTTCTTTACCTCCAAAGCTTGGGCTTGGGTCAAACCAAGAGAAACAAAGCATTTTACTATCAGAACATTGGAGACACAGAGGACAAACAAGCTCACTGGCTGTCTACATTTTATTCATGGCTCAACACATACAACAATGTGTTTTCACATATCATGACTGGTATCATGTCTATTGCTTCGTGCACATTGGTAAATTATACTGAAAGGGAAAGAACAGAAAGAGAAAATGACACTGGGTTGAAGTTGATGTGAGCATCTTGCAGGGAATTTCCGGGGCCATGTCGTAATCTTGCCTTGGGGTATCATGTCATATAGCTCACAACAACACGACTCACCTTATAAAACCTGATCCATCATGGGTATTTTTGTGCTTATTGGCATACCGCACGAAGCTAGGTGGAAGGAGACACATTTACAAAAGCTTTATTATATGCCGACAACATCAAGAATTGTATAGTAGGATTTATCAGTTTTACAGTTCTAAGCTGAGTACTGATTGTCAACTCTTTCAAAAGTAACACTATTGCACCCTCGCATTTATATATGCATGGGAGATATTATATACTGATATATCCTCCCTTTGGGGCTATTATTCAAGACAGGTGCTTTTATTATATCTTCCACTATACAGTACGTACACACATTGAAATGCTTGACACAACATAGATGAACTTACACTTATCCATCGATTGTTTTATTCACGTGTATGTGCATGAGAAGGTGAGACAGAAGGTGGTTTGTGGAGAGCCAATTTTTTATAGACATCCTGCATTTCTGGCCTGAACTGAGGAGAAGTTTGCAGGCAAGCAAATGCAATTTCGACGAGCAAAGAGATTTCTTTCTTCTCCACCGTTGTTGGTGATGGCAACCGTTGGTCCAACATATCCTCTATTGCAAGTTCATGATGTTGTTCCATGGAAGCAATGGACTGTAGCTCTCTGGGGCATCTCCCCATTACAATCTCCAGCACAACGACACCAAAACTATAGACATCACATTTTGTTGTCACCACTGATGTGTAAGCAAGCTCTGCATCAAAATAAAGCAACTGACAACAGTCAAACATGGTGACAAACCAAAGTGAAATTTTCATATTTGCAAATGGTCACATGGATATATTTGCTATATGCAAGAAAAAGCTAACTGACTACATACCAGGTGCTATATATCCATATGTTCCAGCTAGTTCGCTCCAGTTGGATGAATCAGGTTTGAGCATCCTTGCTATTCCAAAATCTGAAACATAAGCCTTGAAAGCTGCATCCAGCAAGATGTTGTTGCTTGTTATATCACGATGGATTATCGGTGGGTTGCATTCATGGTGCAAGTAGTAGATAGCTTGAGCCACATCTCTTGCAATGGCAACTCGCTTCTGCCAGTCCAACTCCTTTGCAAGATCCTCAGTTTCCAAGATAATGTGAAGGTTTCCTCTCTCAATGTAATCGTACACTAAAAATTTGTACCTTGGATGGGAGCAAAATCCATACAACTTGACGATGCTTCTATGCCGTATCTTTGTCAGCACTTCAATTTCACTAAAGAATCTCTTCTCATCACTAATCCCTTCTTCAGTTGGGTGAAGCCTTTTCACCGCAACTAATCTCCCTCCTTGAAGCTGTGCCTTGTAGACAGTGCCAAACCCCCCTAATCCAATGATGTATCTATCACTGAAATTTTCTGTTACCCTAGTGATGTCCTCAAAGACTAGTTTCCCATCAAAATTCCACACCGAGAGAACATCTCTTGTATCTGTAACTGCTGTAATTTGTGGTCTTTTCCTTTTGCGAAGGATCATAACTAAGACAAAAATTGAGAGAATAATAACTATGCACACTGGAATAAAAGCAACTAGGACCAAGTGGTGAATTCTAGCTTTGTGATATTCCTTTATTGGAGTTGAAGAGCATTCCGGCAGGCCTGAGATATTACCACAGAGGCCTTTGTTGTGGAGGAACCATTTTGCCCAAGCATTTTGGAACAGTCCTCCTGCTGGAAGAAAACCTTCCAAGTCATTGTATGACACATCAAGTGTTGACAGACTAGCCATGCTACCAATCGAGGAAGGAATGCTTCCACTGAATTGATTATGGGAAAGGTTTAGGACCTCCAACATCACCAAGTTCCCAAGTTCCGGAGGTAGCTTGCCTGTGAGTTTGTTGTTGCTTACATCCAACAACAATTGTAGCTCTCCTAGACTACCAATAGTAGTTGGCAGATGTCCCGTCAAGTTGTTGTCATTTATTCTTAAGTATATTAGCTTAGTACAGCTCCCGAGCTCTTGTGGTACTGATCCACTCAACTTATTTGCAGATATATCGAGATATTGCAAATTTTTCATCCGACCAAATTCAGGTGGTATATTACCTGAAATTTTGTTTTGCGATAACTTGAGCAAGTGCAGGTTGGCAAGATTGCTTAATTCTTTTGGTATACTGCCAGTTAGGTTGTTGGCATGTACGGTAAGTACCTCCAATTTTTCAAGGTTTGAAAGCACAGGAGGCAAGCTTCCGGTTATCATGTTTTCTTCCATAGCAAAAATGGTCAAATTGATGTTTGAAGCCCAAGTTTTGGACAAATACCCAGAAAAGTTGTTTCTGCCCAAGTTTGCTATGACAAGTCGTGGGTATGGCCCAAACGATGATATATCTCCTGTCATTTTGTTGGAACTAAGGTCAAGAATCTCTAGGCTCCTACATGTTTCAAGGCTTCTAGGAATCGGGCCAGTGAACATGTTGTTGCTTACATTGAACCACTGAAGATTCCTTCCTTGGCATACATTGGAGGGCAGTTCCCCTGACAGAGAGTTGTTTGCCAAATTGATATCTATTAAGTATGTCAAATTAGTGAACTCTGGTAGCAAAGGACCTGACAGCTTGTTTGAGAAAAGATGTAGGTCTCTTATGCTTGTGAGGTTCGTGAAAGTTGCCGGGATGGAGCCTGAAATCTTGTTTTGGGATAAAGACAAGGTGTGGAGATGCACCAAAGCGCCAATCTCTGCGGGGATGGATCCGATGAATGTGTTGTTACCGAGGTGAAGGAAGTTTAGCGTAGTAAGGTTCCCCAAGCATGGAGGAATAGAGCCGCTTAGCAGGTTAGTATGCAAATCTAGGTAGCTTAGATTGGAAGGCAAACAAATCTCGTGTGGAATGGGCCCTGAAAGATTGTTAAAACCAAGGTGGAGGATGTTTAGTTTGGTCAAGTTGCCAAGGATTTTAGGTATTTGACCGCTTAGAGCATTTTTGCTTAGTTCCAAAAGTTCTAGACTGGCGAGGTTCCCAAGCTCCTCGGGGATTGGCCCGGTGAGCAGGTTTTTTCCGGTGGAGAGACAAACTAGTGTCGTTAGGTTCCCAAGGGATGCAGGGATACGGCCTGTGAGGTTGTTGAAGGCGAATCCTAGCTGGTTAAGGCGTGGCATGTTGCCGAACTCAGATGGTATGCTTCCATTCAGCCAGTTGGCACCGAGATCGAGGTAGGAGAGTGCAGGTAGGGAGGTGATGGACAGCGGGATCTCTCCATGGAGCCTATTGTAGGTGAGGTCAATGTATGTGAGGAACGGGAGCGCCGAGAAGTTGAGCTCACCGAGGTAGCCGTCGAGGCCGGCGTTTGGCAGAGAGATCTCGGTCACCGCAAGGGGCGCACGGCGGCCACGCTGCACGGCGGCGCACGCCACGCCCGTCCAGTTGCTGCTGCACGGGCTGGTCCCCTGCTGCCACGAGTCCAGCGCCGGCGGCGAGTGCCGCAGGGTGGACTTCCACTGGAGGAGGGCGGCTGTCTGGGACCCCAGATGCACGCCTCCATGCTGCCCTGCTGCGTCCACGTGCCGGAACAGAAGGCACGAACGGAGCAACACGAGTATTATTAGCTCTATCATCGCCATATGTGTATGTGCGTGGTTTTCTTCCTTCTTTTGGGGCTACGGTGTGCTGCATGCATGAGCTGAAGGTAGTACGTATTCAGCTTTGCTGGAGAGTGATGTATTTATAGTGTTTGATTTTGGGGCTATGGTGTACTACTTGTCTATTCCATGCCACACACAGATCGATTAATATACTACTAGCGGGTCAGCCGGCGGTGAGTGATGCATGTATATATACTTTTGATTAGTTTATGCTTATGCACGCGCTGGGCTTCAGAAGAAGCTTCCATTCCAGTACAGTCCCAGAGTCCCAGAGCCCCCTTCCTTGCGCACCCCACACATGCTGAGACTGAGACGGACGGTGCATCTCGTTGGCAACTCGCCACTCATAAACATTAGCCGCCAGGGAACCTTGCCACATGCTGAGACTGATATGATCCGGAAGCTAGGCCACTACACCCATTCCTGGTCTGTCTCCTAACCTACCATTCATAAGCCGCCAAGGAACCTTCCCAATGTCAACTTTGTCGATCGCATTGCCCCAAGCCTCCACCCATCCCTGAATCTCACATGCGATTGCCGTCTCCGTGGATTTACCCCATTTGTGTTGTGGGTGAGGAAGGAACTGGTGGTGCTGGATCTTTGATTGGGAAATGTGGGTGTGGTCTGCTTCTCAGGGCGTCGATTGCAGCTTGGTGTGTGGGTAGCACTAGGGCACGATGGCCGCTGGCGGCGGCACCGGCGTCAGATTAGGGATAGAAGTTAAAGTAAATTCAGTGAGGGTAAACGGACAAATACAAATTCACAATGGCTCAAGCATCAGGCGCGAGAGGCGTGTGAAGCCAGGAAGCCACAATAGCTACGCCTGGAGGTCTAGACTTTGTGGTACTATATTGTTACATAACTAGATATGCGTTCCATGGGGTCACGAATTTTTCGCACGCCTATAACAACCTATGCATGTTTTCTTTGTTTAATTAATATACTCGTATGATTTATTATTATGCATTTTAAAAGTTTAAGCTGTTTCGTTCATTTTAGAAAATAATAGAAAACTACAATCATAAGGGCATTGCATTTTTAGCATGTGTGATACATACATCACAAGCAATTTGGATGTAACATGTAGCTGTTTATCCTTGGGACGTGTTGAAAAAAGTACATATGAAAAGTATTGAGTTGCTTTGGGCTAATCCGTATTTGTTTTGAGCCGGAGACCGATCCGTATTTGTTTTGAGTCCCCTCCTCACCTGAATGTCGTGCGGACATGCTGCTGATTCACATCGCGTGGACTGCGGCAGCATCCTAGACGCACGTACCTGGGAGATCCAAAGATTTTTCGCTTGGGCAGGCCATGGTGTCAGTGTCACATCCGCACGGTGTCCGTGTGAGGTTGGTCCGCACCTAATTTTTTTCCAAGGCAAGGCCCTTCGAGCGTCTAAACTGCTGCGGTCCAATAGTTGCCCATCGCCACGATGACCTCGCAAAACGACTACATTGCGCCTCACGCGGCTATTTAGCCTGCACATATTCCACAGTATGAGATGTAAAGGACTCATGGGCGCACACGTTATGCAATGGCGCAATGCATGATCATGCTCAATCGAACGCAGACGTCCTTATGCCACGGCAGGAGGAGGAGGGAAAGAGCTCCCTCAGTGCCTAACGTTTGACAAAAGAGAGGGGTGAGCAGAAGACTCCACGAAATCTGGTCGATGCACCGGCAAGCGACTGCTGCTGCGTTGGCGATTATTGCTCTCAGTCCTGCACTAGTCGACTGCTGCTACGTTGGCGATTATTGCACTACGCCCCACTTCTTGAGCACGACAATCTTCGCCTGCACCTCGGTTTTTGCTGTGCGGAATTTGTTGGCTAGCCTAACACTCCTGCGGGGTAGTAGATCGGTGTCCCTGTCCAAGATCTTGGGAACCTGGTGTCTAGGGGGCGACGAGATTTGCACACCCTCAATTGGTCGCTGGATGGATTAGATGAATTCCATGACAGAAGCAGTTGGGGTCTTCATGTAGTCGTCCAGTGGGCCAAGTGCCCAAGCCCCACAACAATGGCACGAGCAGGTGCAGGCGGGTTCACGGTTCCCTCGTCGTTGCTGACCAAAGCACCCTCCACCGAGGCCGTCTCCAGATGGAGCGACCCATTGGGTACTTCATCATCAAGTGGCCCTTGAAAAGCTAAGGTGTCATATACCTACTGTACTAAACAATGGATCTCATAGAGATGTGGGTTGCGCCATATACTGGGCCAGCTCTGGGCCTAAGAAGCAAGCTGATGTACAAAAGGAGGAGGGGACATGCAACAGAGGGGTGTTGAACAACCAGAACACAAACCCGACGGTGGTGAGCGCGAGCTCGAGGCGAGCAATTGCTCGAGGCTAGCTTAGGCTAGACTTGTATCTTCTTCCTTAAATCCTTCTCCCACCTCCCCTGTACTGATTCCTCTCTGTAAGAACCTTCCAAAGCTTTCATATGTGCTGTAACTTCGATTTGTGAGTGAACCAGATCAGGGTTCGTGACAATTGGTATCGGAGCTTGCCACGGAGGTCTTGCAGCACCGATGGGGCGCCGACCTTGAGGTCTTCTTCGGCTTCCCTCAGAATGCCGCGGCAACGCATGTCAGGTGTTCGACACATGGCCTCTACCGGGTCATCACCACTCTGATGCCAGTAAACACATCCTCGCCATCACCCATGTCTACCTCGACCACTACGCCGCTCGCGCATGCCACCATCACAATACATCTTCAATAACCATTTTGCTATGGTTCAGAGGTACTACTTCATGTTTGCTGTCCATATTCAGTCACTCAAACCACTGCCCTGGCCTCCATGGGTGTTTGCAAGGGTGTTCAGGACTTGGGTTCTTTTGGTCTCTCCACTGTCACTTTTGTGCCCTCCAGATACACCAAATTCTAGCTGCAAATCTTGCTTGGATAGAAGCTGCACACTAACCTTTGATCCTGGCATCCTGTTGTTATCTACTGGCACAGTCATGTCTATGAGATTGCTTGACAACAGCAGAGATACTTTGAATGGGCAAGGATGGAGGCAACCTAAACCTCCATGGCTGCTATGTAGAGAGGGGTCTGGTTCATGGTTTGGGAAAATGCAATTTGCCGGTGGGTTCCTGCTTGAGGTGTCGCCATGGTGTAGAGATTACACTGTGTGGGCGCAGTGGCAACCATCTATGCCATCACCTGTGCTTCTAAAGATGGCATCCAGTGGTACTAATCTGCAGCTGTTACCATGTCTATTCATTGTCTGCAATAGATCTAAAGCAATGGAATCCAAAATTTTGCTGTAGCTTATATTTGGCATCTGCTATGTTGAATTGCCTATTGTGCACTCCAATTTTCAGTCATGTATATTAGTGTTTGAGGTGCTGCCAGGAAAGCCAGTAGCACTGCATTTTATCTGTAGAAATGGTGGCAAGTTTCTGTTACAACCATGTCTATCTCAACTTGTCATTGTTAATGCTGAGCATCATCAGTTAGAGCTAAAATCACAAAGGAGGATTGATGGGCAATTAGTACAAATCAGGAACTGGGAAGTGAAGCTAGAAGAGGAAAACAACAAACTGAATATATTGCTACATGACACAGACATGGATTTTCACCTAAGCAGCAATACTAATGCTCTCAAACTGAACTTGCAGCATCTGAAATTTACTTGGCCACCACATGATCTGTCCCAAACCTTGGATATGTCTCTAACTACCACCAGTATATATGGAATACTATTCTTGACAAGTCATCAGATGAGCTCTAGGATACTGATGCTGCAATCAAATGCAGATTATATATGCTCTCACAAGGAAGAGAATTGGAAACTGAATTTGTTAGCTGAAAATTTGAGCTGTGTCCAGATTGGCATTATTGTGTTCGTAGTCGGTGACCAGTGCAGAAGTAGTGGAGAAGAGCTGAGGCCAAGACCATTGCTATCTTTCAAGTTCAGTCAGTACATTAAAGGAGACTCTGCATTGGTGACCCATGCATCACTAATGGTTTGGTGCTGCCAAAGCAGGACTACAATGGATACATAAATGGCCGCGACCACCACAAAAGTATTTTCAGAACTATCAGCATGCTGGTCTACACTTGGGCTGCAAGCAGTTGTTCACGAGAGAAAAATGGAAGAGCTGTGTCGTTGCAAACTATGATTACAAAGAGCTAGTGCAATTGAAAACCCCATGGGTATTATTTGCATGCAGCAACTGTGTTCACTGTTGTCTTGCCAGGAACCTCATCACAGACACAGTTATTTCTAGAGTTGCATCAGGACCCCTGCTAGAAGTGTTGAAGTTTCAGTCCAGTAATCTGTTTATCGGCAATACAAAAGCATCAATGGTTCTTTTGGAAAGTGCTAGGCACAGAATATTGATCATTGGTGAAACTGATATCCTAGCGAAAATCAAGAAGATATTCAATGGTGTGCTCTGGACTAGCATCCTCAAGGTTCAACGGGTGATCTTGTCAGATCCAGGAAATCGGCTTGGGGACAAGCCGAATTTTTAGGAGGGGAGAATGTCATATACCTACTGTACTAAACAATGGATCTCATAGAGATGTGGGCTGCGCCATATATTGGGCCAGCTCTGTGCCTAAAAAGCAAGCAGATGTACAAAAGGAGGAGGGGACACGCAACAGACAGGTGTCGAACGACCAGAACATGAACCCGGTGGTGGCGAGCGCGAGCTCGAGGTGAGCGATTGCTCGATGCTAGCTTAGGCTAGACTTGTATCTTCTTCCTTAAATCCTTCTTCCACCTCCCTTGTACTGATTCCTTTCTGTAAGAACCTTCCAAAGCTTTCATATGTGGTGTAACTTCGATTTGTAACTGAATCAGATCAGGGTTCGTGACATAACGCCTGGGTTACCACATCTGCGCTAGCTACCCACCTCGCGGTCACGGTTCCTGGGTGAGCGAGGCCGTGCACAGATTGTGGGTAGGCACTCTTCCTCATGGGACAACACCACCCATGTCGCGGTCCTAGAAACCGAAGACAAGCCTGTGGTGGGTGTCGCGCCATAGCGTGGGTCAAACCATCTGGTGCATCGATGTGCCAACGGAGGGGCACGTAGCCATGGTAGTGGGTCTAGCTCAAGGACCATAGGGTGGGTCCCAATCTCTCCAGGATCCTGTCCCCGGATGACATAGGCAGACTCGAACTCCTATCGTGAGTCACCTGACAACGCATGTGTTTCAAAGTGCTGCCGCATCTCGCCAGAACACGTGCCCTATCTGGAAATCAGGTATGCCGGGCATGGGGATGGGCAACACCCATCCCGCAACGTCCCCAGCGGGAACCCATTGCAACGCAAGCACCATGGCAGCAGCTTGCAGACAACGCGATGATGGTTCTGGGACAAGCAGTTGAGGCGTCTTCCATCGAAGTCTGCCGAAAAGCGTCGACTACGGGTCAACTGGGGCGCCTGGTGGAACTGTGCTGGCGACTACGCTTGCTATCCGGGATGATTTGATGATCGTCATGGTAGAACGTGTTGCCAACCATCGGCGTCAGGCGGTCTAATGTGTCGGTTGCTGCTGACGCAAGGCCCTAGATGCTGGCGCATGGGATGCACTGACTCGGCCTACAAAACAGAGACAACCTATCCTCCTGGCATCACTGGGGGAGCACATGGATGAGCTGGGGACACGGTCTTTCATGGCTGCAACGGTGCTAACGTCCACTTGTTCTAGCGTCAGCCGGCAGGGCTGGTGGAGGCCTGATGACGATGAACCGTAGGCATGGGCTACAATACTATTATCGATGCCGGGCGGCGGGCTCAGCGAAGGAGGAGGAACAATGACCTTGGAGGACTGGTCCTATTCGCTTATGCTAAAATTTGGTTTATACTGATACTTATGCTAAAATGTTGTGAGAGAAAAACACTATTCCATGGTTGAAAAGTAACTCAAACGAATAGGGCCCTTGCAGACGACGTCACTGTGTTGGGACAGGGTGTGGTCGAGGAGGTGGTCTTTGTCGTCGGAGGTGGTGGCATTCACTAATGGATTCAGGTTCTTTGCATAGTGCCTGAAGCACTCGGTAAAAGGCCAAATTGCACTCGGCAAAGCCTTTGCCGAGTGCGGCACTCGGCAAAGAACACACGGCAAAAAATTGACCGGCAAAGCCTTCTTTGCCGAGTGCCATCCCTGTAGGCACTCGGCAAAGAGCTTTTATTTTTTTAAAAAAAAAATTCTTTGCCGAGTGCCAACCCGGAAGGCACTCGGCAAAGAGCTTTTATTTTTTTTAAAAAAAATTCTTCGCCGAGCGCCAACCCGGAAGGCACTCGGCAAAGAGCTTTGTTTTGAAAATTTTCTTTGCCAAGTGCCAACCCGCCAGGCACTCGGCAAAGATTTTTTATTTTCTTTTAAAAAAATTCTTTGCCGAGCGCCAACCCGGAAGGCACTCGGCAAAGAGCTTTTATTTTTTTTTGAAAATTTTCTTTGCCGAGTGCCAACACGCCAGGCACTCGGCAAAGTTTAATTTTTTTTTTCTAATTTCTTTGCCGAGTGTTATAGTCATAGCACTCGGCAAAGCTGGAAAATCTGTTTTCTGGTCGCCCATTTTGCCAGCTTTGCCGAGTGTTGTGACCATTACGCTCGGCAAAGGGGTCCTTTGCCGAGTGCAACACTCGGCAAAGTGACCCAAAACGGCAAATTTTTTTTGCATTCCATCATGACAAATACATTCATACAAACATATATCACATATATATCTCATCAATCGCATATATATCTCATCCATCCGCTCATATCACATCCATCACAATATATAATAATAAGTGCTCAAGTTCATCCAAATAAGTCCACAAGTCCATCAAAGTCCACAAGTGCATCACAAGTATATCACAAGTCCATCACCAAGTGAACAACAAATGTAAAAAATACAACATGCACTCATCTCGGCCACTGCGACTATGATGAAGGCCTAGATGCATCATTCGTAGGTGCATGAGGTGGATTATTCAAACCACCGTCAGATGGAGACTGCACAAAGGAGAAAAGATTGCATGTGAGACAAGATTATTTTGATAGCTAATCTAGGACGATAGAGGCCATATAAGCAAAGCACAAGCAAAAGTAAAAAAACTTTGATACTCACAGGAGTAGCTGCAGCTACAGGACGCGGAGGCGGAGGTGGAACCAACAGCCCAGGTGGCAGAGACAAGCCCATACGTTGCCCAAGCCCTTGTAGGAAATCCGCAATGTCCATCAGCCTTTGCGCCTGGGTTTGCCGCTCGGCCTCTAGCTGGGCCCCCAGCTCCTGACGTTCCTTTATTTCTTGTTCCAGCTGGGCCTACAATATTTCACTCCAATGTTTTAGTAATACAAAGCTAATTAAGGTGTGTAAAGATCAATGTATGACGAGTAAAACAGGAATAACCTCGAGTGCGTCGACCCGGTGTTGTGCAGCGGTCGGCCGTGTGCGAATGGCCGGGCTCTCGCTCGTGCTCCGTGCTCGGATCTGGGAGAGAGAGGGAGTAGAGGCCGTGTCGATGACGCCGTCGCCAAGCCAGAACCGCCCATGCTTCTTGCCTTGCCCCGCCCTCATGACGGCCTCTCCATCAAAGTCCTGGGTGCTCGGATCATGGTCTGCCCCATGGAGTGACCTCGCCACCTCAGTGTACTCACTGATGCGGGAGTGGACGCTTGGGTTCGTGTATGCCTCGGGCAGGTCCTCCAGGTTGAAGGAGACGTCGGACGTCGCCTTGACCTTGTGGGCCATACACCATGCCTAGAAGTCTGAGCAAGCCTGGCCACTATGTGACGCCGACTGCGAGAAAGACAGCACGATGATTAGAAATCAGACAGAACTGAGCGTGACAATAGATAAATCAATTCGCGTACCCATGCTTGTTTGTATCCGGCGAGGTTGCGGCTGCCTTGATGGTGTGCTGGACCTTGCATCAGCAAACGACGGTCCCGAGCATCCCTGTGCATCTTGAAGTACTCCTCCATGAACCACCTATCCACCATCATCGCACAGCACTCGGGATACGCTTGGCACCACCAGGGAATCACCTACACGTCATCAAGTATTGGACATATAAGAAGATCAAATTAAACCAACTTAATCTCAAAACGAATCAATATTGATGTTCTTCATTTACCTCAAGGTACTGCTCTCGGGTCAGCTGCATCTCTCTTGCGTCTTTCTTGGTTTTCCTCTCTCCAAGCTTCGACCCGTAGTAGGTTACGATGGCCTGGATGCGCGCCTCGTGATGCATGTTGGTGATGAGTTTTTTACAGGCTTTGGTAGTCGCCTACTCCGCCCTGGCCTCAAATCTCTCCTCGCATCTATAATAAGTCTGCATACAAAAGAGATGTATCCATTCATTATTTCAAGAAAAATACAATGAATGCGACGTATTGAGCAATAGTTGTGCAAGGGAGACTTACCCAAAACTCTGCCTTCACCCGCGCCGCCTTGTTGGGGTACTCCTGCATCGGAGGCGACGACGTAGTGGTCAAACGAGTAGGCCGGCTCCGTCTTCGATGCGTACGTGACAATGCCGGGGAAGTGCTGCCTGCACAGAAGACCCAGGATGCCGTTGACTAGCCGTGCGCTACCACCCGACACAACCACCCAGTTCCTGCACAAGTGATTAAGAAAAATTATTAGTTTTTTTCATCATATCATATGAAGTAGTGGTGATAACATATACAGTTACTTACTTTTGTCCTTCGGGGCAAATCACTGGGCATTGGTGAGGAAGCGGAACCTGTGGGAGGCTCGCGGGACCTCGCAAGTAGACACTCGAAGAGGAGTTGGAGGAAGCGGAACCCGTGCTTGCCGTCTCCCCCCCCCCTCCTCCTCCTCCTCCTCCTCCTCCAGTCTGCCGAACCAGCTCCTCGTCTGACTCGTCCACGGGCGCCACCTCCTCCTGCGGACTGGCGGTCCTCCTCACAGTGGCGTGGGAGGAGACGCCCCCCCTGCGGCTAGCGGTCCTCCTCCTCCTGTTCGATCCCTCTGCCGCCCCCTCTGCCCCCTCCTGCGACTAGCGTGGTCTTTGGTAAATCGAGTTCATAGACCTATGACGATCGCCCACCATCTTTGTTCAATCACCTACAATAAAAAAGAAAAACAAGACGTAATTAGAAATAGGTGCAAAAATAAACAAAACATAATTACAAAAAACATAGTATTACATGTATTAGAAATATATGCAAAAATGAATAAAACATAATTACAAAAAACATAGTATTACATGTATTAGAAATAATCTTCATGATTGAAATTAGCTGGATCATAGGTCTCGTCATCACTATCAACATTGTCCAATTCATCAACACTATCCAAAGGAGGAATGTTGTCTTCATTGTCATTGCCGAAATGTAATCGCTCAAGCATTTTTATGTCCTTCAGATTTCGCACCTCGTCTCCAGCGTCCTCGTCATCATCCCTTTCATTATCTACTTCCATTCCTATCTCTTCAGTTAAGTCTATGTCAAACCTCCCTTGTAGCCCCTCTTCTTGATAGAACTCTCCATCGTATGTGTTTGGGTTGAAGTTGTAATCTTCATCATTTGGGACAGGTAGTTTACCGTGTGGCGATACCTTGTGCACAATAGACCAACCCTTAAGATGTTCGGCGTCTTTGCACGCGTATGACGTATAATAAACCTGGAGGCCTGTTGAGCCACAATGTAGACATCTTTTCCTGGATAGACGGAATCCTGTCGAATCTCGACTAGCCCAAGCTTAGGGGTCCGTCTCGTTACACCAGGATGAAACCAATGGCATTTGAATATGACAGGAGTAAGAGGTTTGGAACCATAAAATGATAGTTTGTAGATTTCTTCAATTCTTCCATAATAGTCGAGTCCATTAGTGCCGGGCATAACAACTCCACTGTTTGTGGTTTGTCGATTGGGCCGACTCTGCTCGTAGCTTGCTGTGTGAAAACGATATCCATTTACGTCATAACCGGTAAATGACTTGACCCTAACGGCACAGCCGTTTGCAACCTGTATTAACTCATCACTTATAGGCGCATCAGTTTGGGCTTTCTGTTTGAACCAACAAATGAAATCGGGGCTCTCTGGTCCTGCACCTCATGAAAGAAGGGTATCATTTTCTTGCGGGGTAGGTTGCCTTGATCCATGCCAGGATTGACGAAGAAATTCCCTGTACCAACGAGAAACAAGGGGGTTGGACGACGAAACAAGGACATACTGCGAAATGAAACAAGTTCGTTTAGAACTTACCGAATGAACGGTTGCACCTCGACAAGGTTGGTCAACACATATAGCATGATACTGCGCCACTCTTCATTTTTCAATTGCTTAGTGGTCGACGCACTTGCGCTTCCAAGTTGCCCTTGGAAAAGGCTGAGGTTCGATTCATTTTCGCCAGCATTGTAACGAGGGGGTGGATTATGAATGTTAGGAAGTTTCTCAGTGTAGTATTTCTCTGTGAAGTTCGACACCTCCTCTAGAATGTATGCCTCTGCAATGGAAAAATAATAAATGCCAAACAATGTCTAAATTCATATACATGTGGCGCACTGATATAATATTTGCATAATCTACACTACTACAAAAAGCATTTTTAGGGGCGGCTGGTAACCCTTTGTAGGGGCGGTTTGGCCAACTGCCCCTACCGAACCATCTCTACAAATCATGTATTTGTAGGGGCGGTTCCCAGGCCGCCCCTACAAATCGATTTATAGGGGCGGTTGGTGATTGAGCCGCCCCTACAAATAGATTTGTAGGGGCGGCTGGTATTACGAACCGCCCCTACAAATCTATTTGTAGGGGCGGCTCAAGAACCAACCGCGCCTACAAATCTATTTGTAGGGGCGGCTGTAGTGCCAGCCGCCTCTATAATACCTGTTTGTAGGGGTGGTTCAATCTAGAACCGCCCCTACAGTACGTTTTCCCTCCAAAAAAAATTCAAATTTACAATTCAAATTCGACCAGAACTGTTTGTTTCTGCGTATTCCATCCAGCATCCGCGTTGCCGAACGCCCCGCGACCAACATTCCGAACCGCGTTCGCGTTGCCGAACGCCACGTGACCTACGTTTCGAACGTGACTACAAGCACAATAGTATTATATAAAGTACAATTACAAGTCCAATTCATAATGATATATATACAATCCATCATTAAATATATAAATTTCATACACATTGTTATCAACGTCCTAGAGCTAGCCTTTCAGTCTCATGAAGGTGTTGGTACTAAGGATTTGTACCTAAGTCAGACTCTCGATCATGGTAGGCGCCTCTGACGTGTACAATCTGGTCCAATATGAAGTTGCAAAGGTCGCCGACTGAGCTCTAAGAGTTGGTCATCCTTGTATGGGTCTCTTTTTATTCCTTTCTCTTCTCTCCACTACAAGAAAACAAGTTTCAGTTTAGTATTTCATACCATTTATGAAGTTTTTATACTACGGGTGAAGAGGTTCAAACTTACCCTTAAGGGGTGTCTCCTGTAGGCACCGGTGTTACTCATCATAGAACATATATAGTATCCACAATGTACACTCCCTAGGCCTTTGCTTGGGGCACTGTGTGTTTTGCATATGAAAATATTAGGTAATGCTTTTGACAGCCATATAACGGAGTACTGAAGAAGTAAGTTACACTTACCGCACATAGTGTTTTTATAGCCAGCTTTTCCTTCCTCGCTGGATCATGCCTTCCGTGATGATGAGAGACATAGAACCTAAATGCCCTGTTCGAATTATTTTAGCAAATACAACTTGTTAGTATGCATAAGTGAACGTTACAAGTATGTATACAGACATATAAGCTAATGAGGATTGTCGATATGTATACGTCTTGAGAATCGATATGAAGTCTTTGTATGTCGCCGGGTCCTTATCTATTGAATCAAAGACCCATGCCATGCTCTTCCCGACATCGACGGCTATACAAATCCAGTGGTTGCTGCATGGATTTAATCATAGAACTAGATAAGCTCTTTTACATCGAATAAAATATATTGAACATAGCTTTAAGTTATAGTTGAACTTACTCGAAGTTGTATGGTAGCCATATAGTAGAGTGTTGTTGGAGATTTTTGAAAGCCAGAGCAATGTATGCCGCAACCTTAAGGGACTCTTCCCTTAGCTTCGCACTACGGATGCGCTCTTTCTCCCGAAGAGTCTTTGCAGCTGCTAGCTCTTTGGCATCCAGTGTCCACCGTTTAGGGTAATTAAAATTTGTTTGGGCTATAGCTTGAGGGTCTACATACCCGGCTTTCACACTTGGCATTTGTTTGACAATGTGCACTTGCATTCTACAAATCACGGCGTGGGTTAGTTACAACAAAATTCAAAGATTACATTCATATCATATCGGGAGGACAAGGACTTACAGGCACCACGTGCGAATTAGATTCATCTCCATTTCTCCCAGGTGAAAGCATGTGTGCATGTCATTGAAGTCAAAGACAATTTTCCCGGCTGGGCTTCCAAATGTGCCGGTGGGAAAGCATGCTTGTATGATATCTATGCTCGTTGGGAGAACACGCAAGTACCAATCATGGAACCTTCTCATTCCAAGTGGTAGGCGCTGGATGTCCCTGGTTTGGTAGGAAGGGCTTGCCTCTTTCATATTTTTTCGGGCAATCCTTTGACCATTTCGATGGCATCAACATTTGGATACTGCTTTGCAATTTGGTGAAGTTTGCTACTTACGGCCTCCTCAGAACCCCGTGATGGGACTTTTTTAACTTGGTTTTCAGGCTTGAACTGATCATGGGAATACCACTTGGACACCGACAAGACGTCTTTGATCGGAACATAAACTGGCCTTATGTGGATTGGAATCTTCTTTCGGAGTTCCCATTCAGGCACGTCCTCATCTTCTTGTGCATCACCTTCTTCAGGAGGCACTCATTGTTCATGTATCAGGTTGTGCTTGTTGAGAAGACTGTGGCATCTCATGATGCACTTGCCCGGTACGAAGCTGGAGAAGGTTGTGGCATCTCATCAGGCACATGCTCGATAGGAGGCGGGGAAGAATGTGGCATCTCAGGAATGTGGGGGTCACGAGATGGTGAAAATATCTCCCCGGCCTCAACAACTCGCTCCAAATTTAGGAGAGGGGGAGGCGGCGAAGAAGCAGTCAATATAATGTCCCGTTTGTGCCAGAGGATGAACTGCCCCATAACGTCTCCGAGTAACACCAGCCCCTCGGGAGTTGCGTAGTCTATCCTCCAATGCATGAACTTGGGCTTGACTGTATGCACCTCGACCCTAGTGTAGTCCGGCGATATGTTATTATTGTGGTGTAAGCCACTGGGAGGATGTGCAACACCCGTTGCCACCTCCATCACAGTGTTCTGTCGGCCGCTGAGAAACACCAAGGTGCAACTAGTAGGTTCCCGTATGAGATCGACTGAGGTTGTGGCTGCAGTGGAACCTTGGCTGCTAGGAATTTTCGGAGGGCTGCCAACTAATGCCAGTTCTCCTGGTGGTGTCACTAATATACGTGGCTCCATAGACATTCCTTGCTCCTTCAGCGCCTTCACAACTAGAGCCTTCACTTGGAGCTCAAGACTAGTCTCCCGGTCTCGGCCATGTTTCTTGTACATGTGCCTGTCCTCTTTGAATCCTTGCTTCCAAGTCATCCTTTTCCCTAGCCCCCTGGTGCGGCCTGTGTGCTCCTTGTTTCCCAAGCCAAGGCTAAGCTCATCCCTCTCTCTGGAAGGATTGAATGAGCCCTTCTCTTTGTCTTCAGCATATTTCAGTATCCTTGATACCGCCTCTTGGGTCTCCGGCTTATCAAACTTAAGATTACTGCCGGATGGTTCTGTACTCCTCGCATATATCCAGTTCCTTGAGCATACCTTCAACTTCGTCACATCGATATTCCCAGCAGTTGTGGCCTCTTCATCCATCTTTCTAAACTGCTCTTCCTTAGCATAGTAGCCACCAGGGCCTAGATGATGGTGGTGTTTGTTCCTCTTCGCTAGCTCGGTGTTACGAGCACTGAGCTCCAATGCCTCCGCTGAAGTCTTCTGAGCCACGAGCTCCTCCCATTGACTAGGTGTTATTTTGCCGAACTCGTTGAAGGGAGTTAACCCCTTTTGGATATACTTTGTGTTAAGCTTCGACCTCCAACGTCGCAATGACTCTCCCATCATCCTGATAGCATTTTTTTTACCAATTCGTGCTTACCCTCTGGAAATCTAAAATTGACCTTTAGCTGCCTATCCCATAGTGCATTCTTTATGTTCTCTGGTACCTCTTTCCAGTTAGGGATTGCTTGGTTCAATTTATCTCTTACTAGGGCCCCGATCGCATTACGGAATCGTCCTCTTAATTCCTTCGGCTCAAGGATCTCCCCTGCTGGCCCAACCTTCGTTATCACATAGCAAGCCTTATCTGGATATAGATTTCCTTTTCTATCCCCTTGTTTCCTTTTAGGCTTGGTAGTCGTGGTTGTGTCTTGAGTTTGTGGAGCAGAGGCATCGTGATCCGTCTCTGTGGTTGTTGCCTCTGCTCTCCTTTCCTCTACTCCGTCTTGTCCAGCGAGATGTCACGGACGTCGATGTCGTCTTTTCTGAGTTTCAGGAGGGACCTGTATATAGGATAGGTCAAAGTGTTAGCAGAGGTAACACAGCCAAAGCTTTAGCAAAATTTACAAGCTAAGGCTTCTTCCCTACCTCCTCATTTGGGTCAAAATCCTTGTCCAAATCTTCCTCCGTTGGCTTCCTTCTTGCTTCAGGTGGGAAAGGATCCTCGGGACTTTCATATCCCTCTTCTGACTCGTCATCCTCTTCTTCTTCGCCTTCAGTAGCCTCTCCTTCAGGGCCTTCCACCTCATCACACTCCTCTTGAGTAAGCATCACTTCTAGATCTTTTTCTACCTCGTTATCGAACTGTTCCTGAGTAAGCTGGTCCTCTAGTGCTTGCTCCTCAAGGGTTGGCTGCTCATCATGCTCGGGGCATCGAGCTGCACGGTCTGTTGTCCGTGACATTATTTCGCGCTTTGTTCTAAAAGATGCAAGAAAGTGTGCTTTAGGTACGCGAGAAGGTATAAGAAATCAAAAAGGTCTATAAACCAAAGTAGTCCTATAAAACAACAATATAAAAAACGAGAAGTAGCAGTGGTAGAGGCCTCAGAAACATGTCAATCATCATCTGATCTTGAACTTGGAGCATCAAGGCATCATAACAGAGAAGAGAGGAGAAGGTAATGTAGGGGCGGCTGCTAATGATGCCAAGTTCCTCACAAGTTCTTGATCATCAGCTCATATTCCATATAATGTATGGACTTAGACAATTTCATCATCGGCAAAACAAAGGAGAGGAGAGGAGAGGAGAGGGGAGATTTGGCAAAAAAAAGCAACTGCTGCTTAACAAACATAGTGCAGCAGCTGATGGAAAAATACAGGACAACAAGTCCTGGGCGAGTCCTGGGAGATTTGGCAAAAAAAGCAACAACAGCCAACAGTTAGTAGCTAGAAGTAGCAACTAGTAGTAGTAAGTAGAAAGTAGTAGAGTAGAGTAAGTGTAGCAGTAGAGTGGTAGTAGTAGAGTAAGAGCAGCAGCCACTTAGGAGTAGCAAGTAGTAAGAGGAGTAGTAGGAGTAGTAAGAGGAGTAGTAGTAGGAGTAGTAAGAGGAGGAGTAGGAGTAGTAAGAGGATTAGTAGTAGGAGTAGTGGTAGGAGTAGTAGTAGCAGTAGCAGCAGCAGCAGCCACTACACACCAGCAGTATATAAGCAAAAAAATAGAGGAGTGGTAGTAGTAGAGTAAGAGCAGCAGCCACTTAGGAGTAGCAAGTAGTAGTAGTAAGTAGAAAGTAGTAGAGTAGAGTAAGTGTAGCAGTAGAGTGGTAGTAGTAGAGTAAGAGAAGCAGCCACTTAGGAGTAGTAGTAGGAGCATCAATGAAAGAAGAGCAGCAGTAGGAGTAGCAAGTAGAGGGAGGAGTAGTAAGAGGAGGAGTAGAAGGAGGAGGAGGAGTAGGAGCAGGAGGAGTACTAGTAGGAGTAGTGGTAGGAGTAGTAGTAGTTAAGTAGTAGTAGTAGTAGCAACAGCCACTACACACCAGCATAAGCAAAAAAATAGAGAAGGAGTGGTAGTAGTAAGAGGAGGAGGAGTAGGAGGAGTAAGAGGAGTAGGAGGAGGAGGAGGAGGAGGAGGAGTAGTAGTAGTAGTAGTAGTAGTAGTAGTAGTAGTAGCAGCAGCAGCAGCCACTACACACCAGCAGTATATAAGCAAAAAAAATAGAGAAGGAGTGGTAGTAGTAGAGTAAGAGCAGCAGCCACTTAGGAGTAGCAAGTAGTAGTAGTAAGTAGAAAGTAGTAGAGTAGAGTAAGTGTAGCAGTAGAGTGGTAGTAGTAGAGTAAGAGCAGCAGCCACTTAGGAGTAGCGAGTAGTAAGAGGATTAGTAGTAGGAGTAGTGGTAGGAGTAGTAGTAGCAGTAGCAGCAGCAGCAGCCACTACACACCAGCAGTATATAAGCAAAAAAATAGAGGAGTGGTAGTAGTAGAGTAAGAGCAGCAGCCACTTAGGAGTAGCAAGTAGTAGTAGTAAGTAGAAAGTAGTAGAGTAGAGTAAGTGTAGCAGTAGAGTGGTAGTAGTAGAGTAAGAGAAGCAGCCACTTAGGAGTAGTAGTAGGAGCATCAATGAAAGAAGAGCAGCAGTAGGAGTAGCAAGTAGAGGGAGGAGTAGTAAGAGGAGGAGGAGTAGGAGGAGGAGGAGGAGTAGGAGCAGGAGGAGTACTAGTAGGAGTAGTGGTAGGAGTAGTAGTAGTTAAGTAGTAGTAGTAGCAACAGCCACTACACACCAGCATAAGCAAAAAAAAATATAGAAGGAGTGGTAGTAGTAAGAGGAGGAGGAGTAGGAGGAGTAAGAGGAGTAGGAGTAGTAGTAGTAGTAGTAGTAGTAGTAGTAGTAGTAGTAGTAGTAGTAGTAGTAGTAGTAGTAGTAGTAGTAGCAGCAGCAGCAGCAACCACTACACACCAGCAGTATATAAGCAAAAAAAACAGAGAAGGAGTGGTAGTAGTAGAGTAAGAGCAGCAGCCACTTAGGAGTAGCGAGTAGTAAGAGGAGTAGTAGGAGTAGTAAGAGGAGGAGTAGTAGGAGTAGTAAGAGGAGTAGGAGGAGGAGTAGTAGTAGTAGTGGTAGGAGTAGTAGTAGTAGTAGTAGTAGTAGTAGTAGCAGCAGCAGCAGCAGCAGCCACTACACACCAGCAGTATATAAGCAAAAAAATAGAGAAGGAGTGGTAGCAGTAGAGTAAGAGCAGCAGCCACTTAGGAGTAGCAAGTAGCAGCAGCCACATGGTCGAATTATACAAAATCTCAGAACTGTACAACACACCAGCAAGAAGAATTGATTACTCTTGAAAATTTAGAGGAAACAAACTCTCTTTCTATAGACCAGTGGCAAAGGAAAACCTGGATTATCAGTGAAAATCTTAGACTTCTTAAACAAGAAGAGCTATATTGGTATAACAGATCCCATGAAACATGGTTGTTGAATGGTGACCTAAACACCAAATATTTTCATAGAGTTGCTAGTGGAAGAAAAAGGAAAAAACATGGTTGTTGAATGGTGACCTAAACACCAAATGATCATTCAGATCATCAACTACTAGGTACCACCAGCAGAAATGAGCCAATAGCAGCAGCTAGCTCATAGTTACAAGGACAGATTCAACTTTCATTGAACAACAGACATTTTAAGATAGTGGATAGCTGTAGTTTAGGTAACTAAAAATGTTGGCATGCAACATCCCAAGCAATAAAACAATCAATGTTGCCATAACAGCGACAAGCAGTTCTTTGAAAAAAAATAGTTCCTAGCTAGATGTCAGTAGCAAATGTCCTAATAATATCATGGTTTAGTTTTGTGTATTGCGGAAGAGAAACCTTTAATAGATACATATCTAGCATACACAGCTGGCAGAAATTTCTAGCACAACAATAACCCCTTGGAACCTTAACCCTTTTACTAGAACAGAAAGAGTGCAGGTTAAATCATGATGTACAGCATAAAGAGTTAACAACTGGCACAAAATGGAGGAAATGCTCAACAGATGTATGGCAACCTCAAGAACAAGCCAGCCTACTTCAGAATGACATCTAGCAGGCAAAATTACTAAGAACAGATCATGCAAGATCATATAGCTTCATGGTTTTCACGAATCATTTTCACCATAGCCTTGAGTGAAGTTGCATCAAACCAGATCTAACAGCTTGATGACCGAGCAGTTCTACTAGATTAACACACAAGCTATTGAGCAGACTCACAAGGCAAAGCTAGCAAGAATCACCAGCCATATACATATCTATGCGCTTTATAGTTTACACCGGATTGTCAAAAACTAAAGCTGTACAGGTTTTGCTAGTTGTTGACAGGTAAATAAACAGAAAGATCCATATTCAGTGTTATCAACACATAGAGTGCCAGTGAATAATTGACTTAGATTCAAGCTGTGCAACACTGCTTTCTAGGAAAAAAAAGGACTTGTGCTTAAGAAACAGATGATGCATAATAACATAACATGTTGATGGTAAAAATAAAAGGCTAAGGTAGGGGAGAGTATTCTGCAAGAGGTCCAGTAATATGAATGATACACCTGGACCTGATTGCGGAGGGGAGGAAGGTTAAACAATGGAAGCAAGCAAAGTAAAGTAAATTTGTTAACCTGATGAATTGGTTACAACCTGAGCCAAGCCAGAGGAGGAGGCTGAGGATTGATTAAACTTAACGCAAGAGAAGAGAAGAGAAGAGAATCGAAATACCTGGTTGCGTGGTGGTGGTGCTGATCCGACATGTCGAAGCACATTGGCTATGGCAAAGGCAGGCGGCAGCTTGTCACATGCCCTTGCGGTTGGTCTGCTGGAATTGGTGGGTTATGGGTCAATCAATTGATCAACCAAAAAGGGGGAAAAAACGAAGTTAGTAGTAGTAGTAGGCATACAATACACTTGTAAATTACTACAGCTAGATCAGATCTGAATACAGGGAGGAGAAGTGGGTGCGCAGGCAAGGCATACCTGGTGGGTGCTCGTCACCGGCGAAGGACCTCCTAGACCTGGGGACCTCCTGGCGCAGGGAGGGCGGCGGTCGACCGGTTGCGGTTGGCGGCAGGAGCTAGCGCTTGTGCACGCGGGGTGCAGGGTAGTTGAAACCAAAATCCAATCCAATCGGAATGGTGTGGATTGGATGAGGAGCGAGGAGGGCGGCGGCAACGTCTACTAGTGGTCGGTGTCTTGTCGGGCGCTAGAGTCCCGTTGCTCGACGGCGCTGGAATCCTCCCCGGTAGCGTGCGCGGGCGCCAGGAGCCTGCGTCGTCGGCGCGCGGGGGCGGGCGCCAGGGGCCGGGGGTGGGACACCGAGCACCGAGGGCTGGTGTGGGCGGGCGCGGGACCAGCGGCGGGGCCGGCAGCGTGGGCAGCGGTGGAAACCCTAGGCAGCCTGACGGCGTCGGAGGAAGAAGACAGTGCCCAGACGATGACTCCCGTGCGCTACCCTCCAATTTATACTAGGTATCATTTGTAGGGGCGGTTCCTGATCCAGCCGCCCCTACAAATACATTTTTAGGGGCGGTTCCTGATCCAACCGCCCCTACAAATATTTTTTTTAAAATTATAAATTCTATATTTTTTATATCATAAAAACACAATTATAAATTCTATATTTTGTTCAAACTTTCTCAAATGAAAAAATGGACTATATAAGTATTGTAGATCTTGATGAGATGAACAACCTTGTTATTCAGAGTTTTTTCATCTGAGGTCATTTAGTGTCTCATTTGAGCAAGTTTGACCAAGTCAAATTTGGTCAAATGAAAAAATAACACTTTAACTCTAGTATTATGAACTCTAAATAACTTCAAACTGAAAAGTTTTGAATACCAAGTTTGATCATCTCAGCAAGATCTACAATTGTTCTTTTGGTCAACTTTCTATTTGAGAAAGTTTGGACGGTTCAAATTTGTGATTTTTAAATTTCGACGCCTACAAACTAGTTTTCGGAACCCTAGGTTATCTCAAATTGAAAAGTTTTGAATACCAAGTTTGTTCATCTCATCAAGATCTACAATCCTTATATAGTCCTATTTTTTCATTTGAGAAAGTTTGAACAAAATGTAGATCAAATTTCACAAGTGTGTGACATAGTTTCAGAAAGTCTATATGAGATTCAAGAATTTGTGACTAGTGTTTGATAAAACTTTCTCAAATGGGAAAATAAGCTATGTAAGGATTGTAGATCTTGATGAGATGAACAACCTTGTTATTCAGAGTTTTTTCATCTGAGGTCATTTAGTGTCTCATTTGAGCAAGTTTGACACATACAAAAATATGTAGTCTTACACACGTACACAAATATATAGTCTCACACGCATGCATAAATGAAGCCTTACAAACACACACAACTAGCTAGCCCGCTGTAACGACTTTCCCGTTGACACCTTTACGTTCCCATGGCATTATATCTTTGGGGATGTTCTTTTCCACAACAATGATCTTCTTAGGAAAGTCTGTGAATAACGGCATCTCATCATAGTTATTGTAAGCTTCAACATCGTCCACGCCATCAACTCCAATAATGTGTTGTTTCCCAGAGGCAACCACAGTGCTTTGTCTTCTTCTTCGGGGGGAGGTTACTTTGTGGGTCAGACATATAGAAAACTTGTGTGACACGTGAAGCGAGCACCCAAGGGTCATCTTGGTAGCCTAGATTCTTGAGGTCCAGGACTCTCAATCCGATCTCGTTTAGTTGGTGTTGTTTGATCCAGCGGCATCGAAACAGGGCCACTGTTATATCCCTTCCATAGTTAAGTTCCCATATCTCTTCAATGATGCCAAAGTATTGGATCTTTCGCCCTAATCCATCGAGAGCCTCTATTCGAACGCCGCTATTTTGGTTCACCTATTTACTATCCTTTGCGTGGGTATAGTACGTGTACCCATTGATATCATAAGTATTCCAAGATGTAACTTGTCTCGATGGCCCCTCCGCCAACCTACTGATGGTAATAGAGTCTATGGTTTCTCCAGGCGGTATGTTTTGGTCCTTCAACCATATAGTTAGTCGTTGCTTGTGCTGTTTCATGACCCAATCATCCGAACGGCCATTTCTCTCCGCCATAATGATAGCCAAGTGTTCATCAATATACGGTTGCATCAGTTGTGTACTCTGCAAGACACTGTAATGCGCCCAACTCACCTCTTTGTAATCATGGTCGATGAACACTTTTCTACCACTGGTGCCCTTCCCAGCCAGCCTACCCTTGTGACAAGAATCGGGTTTACCAATCCCTTTCTGTACTTTTAGGTACTCTTGACAGCACTCGATGACTTCTTCAGTACTATAACCCTCTATCATGGAGCCCTCTGGGTATGCTCGATTATGCACATATCGACTTAAAACCGACATGAATCGCTCATAGGACCACATTTCATGCAAGTAGCAAGGGCCAAGCGCCTGTATCTGATGAACCATGTGAATCATGAGATGTGGCATTATATCAAAAAAAGCAGGAGGTAAACACATCTCCAGTTGGTTTTGTGTCTCCACCATAAATTCATGTAGGTCACTCAGCTCTTCCTTGCCAATCGTCTTCTGTGAGATCTTCGAAAAGAAGTAGCATATGCGGGTGATGGCCATTTTCAAGAACTCTGGCTTTATAGCCCTGATTGCAATAGGTAGAAACACTGTCAGCATCACATGGCAATCGTGAGCCTTGCAGTGTGTTATTGACAAGTCCTTCATCGACACTAGCTTCTTCACATTTGCTGAAAACCCAGTCGGGACTTTGATCCCCCTTAGGAAAGTGCATATAGCTCTCTTCTCGTCTGGTGTTAGGTTGAAGCACGCCAAGGGCATAGTGTATTTTCCATTAGCCTCAGGTACCGGGTGAAGCTGTGGCATCATGTTTAGCTGCACCATGTCTTTCCGTGCTTTCAGACCATCCTTTGACTTGCCTGTGTCCATCAAGGTAGCAATGAGACTCTCAAAGACATTCTTCTGTACGTGCATAGCATCAATGGCATGGGGGACCTCCAAGTCTAGCCAATAAGGCAGATACTGAAAGAAGATCGATTGTTTCTTGAAAGGTACGCCTTCGATAGGAGGTGTGCTTCTATCTCTGTTCGTCCCATCTGGATTCTTCTTTCCATAGACGACGCGTATATTTTTCACCATTCTGTACACATGTTCTCCGTTATGACGTCTCTCCGGAGGGGGTTCAATCTCCAGGGCGTTGTCATAAAATCTAAAGAACAATTTACTGCTGGTACTTGTGACTTGTCTTTAAGAAGCGTCGGTTCCTTAGGTAAACTATCTTCTTGGATGCATCTAGGTACACCCATGTAGTACCATCCAAGCAAACCAAGCATCCCGTCTTCCCTTTGATCTGTCCAGACAAAGCAAACAACGCGGGGTAATCATTGGTAGTAACAAATATTATTGCTCTACATATGAAGTCCTCCTTTCGGAACGCATCGTACATCTGCTCCCCATGCCTCCATAGTCTCTCCATTTCTTGCATCAAGGGCTCGAGGAACACGTCTATATCAATACCTGGTTGTTTAGGGCCAGAAATAAGAATAGTGAGGAGAAGGTACTTTCTCTTCTGACACAACCATGTTGGGATGTTGTACATGGTCAAGATCACTGGCCATGTGCTGTGGTTGCTCATCCTCTCATTGAAGGGATTCATTCCATCGTTGCTCAGGCCAAACCGTACATTCCTTGGGTCATCGCTGAATTCTTTGTGCTTCTCATCAAACCTTTGCCACTGACTACAATCAGCCGGGTGTGCAATCTTATCATCATCCACCTTGCGCTCATCATCCCACCATGTCATGAGTGCGGCTTCTTTAGGGTTTAGGAATATACGTCTCAAGCACTGGCAGGTACCACATTACCAGGGCAGGAATTCTTCTCTGCTTTGCATCGTTGCCTAATGGAGTGTCCTCTGGGGGCTGAGATTCTTGTACCACCTTTTTTGTACCCTTCTTATTCCTCTTTTTCCCCGTAGATGGTTCGTCCCCACCGTAAAGGTCATTGTTCTTGTACCGGCTGGCCCCACATCGGGGACATTTATCTAATGACTTGAATGTTTCACCACAAAAAAGTATACAGTGGTTGGGGCATGCATGTATTTTTTCAACCCCCATTGTCAATGGACTTATGATCTTCTTCGCTTGGTATGTGTTGGCGGGAACTGAGTTTGGTTGTGACAGCACCCATGACAGGAGATGCAATAGATCATTGAAACTACAGTGTGACCAGCCGTACTTAGCCTTCAGGATGAGCAGCTCAAGCACGAAACGTAGCAATGTCCAATGTGTCGGACAACCCTTTTCAACACCATACACAGTCTCATTCGATGCTTTTGTCACTCTTTCCAAATTTTCTAGACCTTTCGGGCTATTTAGTAAAATCTCTGGTCCAAGGGTTCGAATCATGTCATCTAAATCATCTTCAACTCCGACACGTGCTCCACCATCATTATTGGCACCACCTTCGTCGTTACCATCCCAACCACCAGCATCACCACCTTGTTCATTGCCAAACTCGAAATCCATTTGTGCATCAAGCTCGGCTGAATATTGGGACAGGGATTCTATGGTTTCATCGTCGTATTCCTCCTCATCCTCGTCGTTAACAATAACCGTTTCACCATGATGAATCCACACTGTGTAGTCCTCAACAAATCCTCGTATAATCAAATGTGATCTGATGATAGTCACATCTGTCCATGCCATACGGTTCTTACAATCTTTACAGGGGCAAATAATTGTATCCTTATTCTCTTTCAATGTCGTTGCATGCTTCGTTGCGGCTTCAATAAATTTATCCACCTCTTCACGGAAACCTGCCTTGAACCTTAATGAACCATACATCCAAGAGTTTCTGTACTCCATCTTTTACAACAACAACAAAATAAACATTAAAGGACTACTTATTCAGATATATATAAAAATTAATCAAAGTAATAATTATTTGAGAATAATTGTATATACCTCAGATATATATGAATATAAATCTAATATAATTACATGAAGCATACAAACACACCATGGTAGAGGAAAATTAATTAATGACCCATTTATCCATAAATAATTAAAATACATATTTATTGATTACAATAAACAATTTCAAAGACAACAATTAGCAATAATTATACTTTACACAATATCTTTCGTACAAACCCTAGTCCAATTTTATCAAACATAAATTTACAAAAACGAAATTAATAAAAAAACCAAACCCTAGATCTAGATCACATGCACATGAAACATCCATAAAACTAACTAATGGTTCACTAAAATCAAGAAACATGGACCAAATAAGGGTATGATCTTGTTCCCCTCCCTAATTTACCCTAGTACATTTAAAAGTTGGGTCTAATTTGCTCATAAATAGCTCAAGCACCATAGAAGAGAGAGAAAAATAAAACTCTAATTATTCACTAATCAACCATTAAAACTTCAAAAAAAAAGTGTGGAATAGCATTTTCTTACCTTCTACAACCTCTCCACCAAAGGATTTGAGACCAAAACCTTCCCCCTTTAGTAGAGCAACTTTTGGGAGGTGCCCAAGCCCTCTCCAACTTTCTTTCACGGGTTGGAGTGAATGACCCGAGGAGGAAGAAGGTGCTGCTTCAGTTTTATATGGGGGTCATTTGTAGGGGCGGCTGGTGATTGAGCCGCCCCTACAAATAGAAGCTATAAATACGGGTCATTTTTAGGGGCAGCTCAATCGCCAGCCGCCTCTACAAATACCATTTCTAGAGGCGGCTGGTGATTGAGCCGCCCCTAAAAATCATACTCCATTTGTAGGGGCGGCTCGTATCACCAGCCGCCCCTGCTGTTCCATTTGTAGGGGTGGTTGGTGTCTGGGCACCCGAGCACGCCACTGTAGGGGCGGCTGCATCACCAGCCGCCCCTAAAAAAAATTAAACCGTTGCTACAAATCGTTTTCTACGTAGTGCTAGAACCACCTTGAGTGCAGGTTAGACCACGCGAGCAGTCATGCTACACATGGGCACAAACCGAAATGGATCATGCCGTAGATGGGGTGATGGAAGCTCAGATGTCGCTGTGGCATGCTGTCGTCAGAATGGCCACAATTCTAAGGGTACCACTAGAGGTATTTAGATCGAACCAGGTGCTCAAAGGACTTGGCGTCTTATATACTAAAGTGGTTTCAAAATGAACTGCAATATAATTTTAAGTTTCAAGGCTGCGGGTGATTTTTTTTTTTCTCTGAACTAGCAGGTTGCAGGACCGCTATTTCTAGCAGCAGCTGATTTCAACCGTCAGAGTCAGTCATCCAGCCCCCATACCGGGATTGAGTGCATAAATGTTTTGCTAAAAATAATGGAGCCATTCTTAGGGGTTTCAACTACAACTTTGATTTGCTTCAAAGACCAGAAAGTAAGAAAAATCTGCTAGATATTTCATCATGATACACAATTTTCTGTAAAAGTTTTCATGGACACAACTGACATTAGATATGCTTTGTTGGTAAACTCAATATAGGTTTTCAGCCCATGGAGTTAGAACTGGATATTTCAGAACACCTCGGTCATTATTGGGGTGCAACAGGGAACAGCGGTGTAAATGGAGAATGCAAGTGCAAGAAGAGGGCTTATGGCGTTGGAGGAAGTACATCAACTTCAGGCGGGTCGGGCGACGACAGGGACATAAGGTTGGGAGCAGACATGGGATGTGCAGATAGAGGGTTCTACCAAAGCGGGCCAGATTCACAGCAAGGGATTCCGTAGAAGATATCTCGTCGGGAGTGGGTAGAGCCCGGGTTGGAGAAGTGGATTATTCGGTGATCAAGTCTATGTCAAGGTTTTACATGCTAGTTCGATGCATAAGGGAACAAAATCGGCTAGACTTCAACGCTGCAACAGAGAATAATGATGACTGCCGGAGTGTCATCAACTGTGATGAAGTCCATATGGTGGGTAGTGCCAAATCGCCATGGGATCTAGGAGGAGGTATGGGACTACAACTCAATAGGGGCGCAAGTCTTGCCTCGGGTCGAAGATGGTGTTGCGAATTCGAGAGAAAGACCGTTATGTACAATGTAAGCATTCAACAAGCCAATGTAGATTCTATATGACTTGTTAGACGTTGAAAAGGAAACTAATGATCATTTATCAAATTTTGTAGGCCGCAAATTGTTGACTACAGCACCAAGTACATCGAAGTCATGCAGGGGGCAGCGCGTGATCAAAGACTCGGTCTATGTGAGATGGAAATGGACATGTTTGATGCGATAATAAGGTGCTTTAAGCAGAGTGATGATAGACTGTACAGTACAGAAGGACGTCTACGCTGGCGTCACTTTTTTGAGTCAGACATTTTGATAATTTTTTTTCCAACCCTTCACAGAAAATTAGACCACTTTATACGCCGATATAGATATCTCAGTAAATACGTATGGATTCAAAGTGCAAAACAATGAGGTGCTAACATATGTAGAACGTTTTTATGCATGTTTATTGATAGGCGGCTGTGATACGGGTGGTTTGACATTGACAACCCATGCATGCGGAATCAATTCATCGGGTCACACATTACCTATGACATTTATAACTGCACCATGGTAAGCTAGTGTAAACAGCATCAGCAGATTAGTGATGTGGACAAATGACAACAAATAAAATCAAAACTGATGACTGTAACTGGTTGATACAGCTGTTCTTCCCGGTGATTTTGCATGAAAAAGATGGGTGTGTTTCTCATGGAACCTCATAGAAAACAAAATAGTGGTGTTCGACCCAGCTTGCATGAATATACCTGGATTTTCAAGACGTAGTATATACACGCATGTTGCAGATTTGTTGAAGGAGAATCTTTCCTCGGTGATTCCGGTTTTGATTCCTGGAATTGGGGTCATGATTGGAGTGCAGCAACTATACTGCCATTCCATTGGCGCTACGCGGGTATGCCTTGGTAAGTTCCTAACCACATGTTGTTAGTTATAGAAGTAGCGTGCACAAAACTGTGATAAACGGAGTATTGTCGCAGATAACTAGTTCAGTAAGTGTGCCGTAACTTTTTTTATCATAAGATTTTCATACTTTGCCGCAGCTCAAACCGTACCGGTGTGCTGTGTGCATATTTCTGCCGATGCTTTGATGGAAAGCAACTGCTGCCAGAAATGGAACGGGTAATTGCATGTTATATTAACAAATTAGAGTGTTGAATAACTTCCTGTGATTATGCATCGTCCATTTGCCTTTCTAATCAAACTGCCGTGTCTTTGTAGGGACATGTTGGATGGATTGCGGAAATGTTGTTAAACTGAAGTTAGTGCACTACATATGGGCTGCTGATCAGACAGATATATGGTGGGGGAATGTTGAAGGGGGGAGGGGGGTTGTAACGAGGAGTACAAAATAGGAGAACACCCAGGGATTAGTAATATCCGGCATCAAATGTAACTACGAGTCAAGATAGGGTAGGCCAAACCCAGAGCCACAGTAAACCATAACGCGAAAAGGGTCCGCCGAGGCGAAAAGCGCAATCGAGGGCGACGGTGTAGAACAACATCCGCCCGGAAGGGTGGGCGCAACCAGAGGTAAGATTGCTGATTCCACTATATCGATTAACTCCGAGCATTAGTCAACCCAAAGTGACTTTAGACTATATGTTGATGTTTACCTGTTAGAGTCCAGCTTTGTAGCTCCATCTTTTTCCTTCCTGAACTTGTTCAACTATCTGGCGTTATTGTGGTTTTTTCGAGTGGAAAGAATCCAAAAGCACAAACCGCCCATCTTAACTGTAAAAATTCAAGGAGTTTAGTTTGATCTCTGACGATTGGAAAAAAAACTTACTGGCTATCAATAAATATTTATTCCATAAACGTGCCCATCGATCAGATCACAACTAGCTATCTAACAATTTTGGGAATCAGGAAGAGCCAGAACTAGCTATCAGCGATTACAATAAATGCAATTCTAAGCAAATAAAAAAGAATTCCAGGCATTTAGTACGTGTAATACACGAATAAAAAAAATACATGTGGTGACAAAAATAGTAAAATATAAGTCCCACTGCATGCATATCTTTTAGCACATCTGAGTAGAAAAAACTTGCTAAAAAAATTCAAGTGAGTCATGACTTGTTTATTTTGGGTGTAGGATGGAGTCTGAAGTGTTTGTTTGGCCAATGCATATTCTTACTGCACTCTATGGAGACCTAGTTGGTGGGAACGGCGGAGGGAGTGGTGTGAGGATTGAAGAGAAAAGAGTGATTGAGAATGGAGAAGAGGGTGACAAACTTACTATAAAGATCCATTGCAGAACAGCACTGGTGCCAGGAGGGCGCATTGACCTTGAAGTTTCAGGGGAAAGTAAAAGAGGATTTGCAGCAGACCGTACCGCTCACTAGTACAGAGACGGGCTTTACTCCCGGTGGGGAACCCCCTCTAGTCCCGATTCCCCACCCGGGAGCAAGCATCCAGGACTAAAGGGGTCCTTTAGTCCCGGGTCAGGAACCGGGACTAAAGGGGGACCTTTAGTCCCGGTGGGTAACACCAACCGGGACTAAAGGTGCCTCCTGACATGCCACGGGGCCGGCACCCTTTAGTCCCGGTTGGTAATACCAACCGGGACTAAAGGTTATTTTTTTTCTTTTTTCTTTTCTTTTCATTTTTTTGTTTTTTTTTAAATAGGTTTTCGAAGTCGTATTGTACGCTGCCAATAATACATTTATACGCGCGTATAGTATGTTCTGGCTCAAGCACAATGAACGTATTAAATGACACAATTCAAGCATAAAACTATATATATATATATATATATATATATATATATATATATATATATATATATATTTACATGCATGCATGCATATGTGTATTTTACATTATATTATTTCATGTGCATATATTACAAAAGATTGCATTACAGTTGTTGTGATATAACAAGTTTCCTCTCATCCTCTAGCTTGGCTTCCATGGCAGTGTTGGGTCGAAGTAGAACTTGCCCTGGTCATTAAAAAATCCGGCTATAGACTCTTGAATTGCTTTGAACTGGTCTTGCCGTATGACCTTTTCCTCCAACCATCGAGCCTACGGGTTTGAATTAAAGGAAAACAAATTAATATATGTACATACATATATATATATATATATATATATATATATATAAAGACATAGTAATACAATCAATAATAATAATTAAATGAATATATAGTGTATTTTTAACGTACTTTGAGTCTCTTTGTAGGAGTTCTTTGGGAGACCTGTTTGATAAACTCGCAAACATAGTAACCACAGTAGTTGTTCCTCTGTTCCTGCCTCAGACACCACTTTACGAGAAAAAGATTTGTCATCCAATCTGGTGATCCGGTGAAAGCTATATGTTTAATTAATAAAGATGATGCGATTTAGGGGACTTACTTTCAAAGGGATTACATTCAGTGGTGCTTTGCATTTTCCCATGTGTTGCTTCTCAATAAAGGTTTTCCAAACACTGCCCAATAAAAAATTTGCCTCGTCATCAGATATAGTTAATCATCATGTTTGTGTGTATATATAGTTGCTAGAGATACCGAAATTACCTCTGGATAATATCTATCATATCTTGGTAGTCTTGTTGTGGTTTTCTCATCGAGTCATAGATTATCAAGTGACTTTTCACCAGATCGATGTCCATCAATATCCAGTGATTGCTGCATGTGTTTATAGGATATAACACATAACACTCATTAATTAACTAGAATCAACATATGAGCCATTAAGGATGATCGACATTATTAACACTCACTTGAAGTTGTAGGGGAAGAGTATATCCTTCTTGTGGCGTTGGTTCACTAAGAAGTTCATGAGGTTACTCTCTGACTCAGACTTTCAATTAGGCTTTAGAGTAACTGGGTCTTTGAATACTATATGGGGGTCAACAAAACCAATTTCACTACAGCCTTTCTTTCTGCGCTCTGTCATTGTAAATCTGCATATATATAGTACTTGTTAGGATAATTTATATGCATATACACACATATGATGAGTTTAATAATAGATCGAAAGAATTATTACTTACAGGCAATAGCAGCTAATGATAACTTTGTCTAGAGAGATCAGGTGACATAGTTGATGAAATTATGCAAAGTCAACATACATAGCATCATCGCCACGGAACCAATCCGTTCTCTAATTCTGACACCAACGCAGAAGTATCCACCGGTAGACGCCTGCATGTACCACTTGTTTAGCAGGTACATTTACGTCCCCAGATCACCTAAGGCTTGAGGGTTGTATAGACTCTGGCCTAGTACAAATTTTTTCTTCCAAATATCAACCTCCGCCGCACTCTCAATGTTTCTATCACCAAACATCTGGTAAAGGTCGAGACCAATCTCTTCAATAAATTCACCAAGGTGATCCAAATCGACATCCGGAGGTATGTTTGCCTGATGCATTAATCCTAAATTCGAACCATATTCATTACCAACAACTAGCGGGGGGACTGATTGGTGCGATTGTTGTCCGAGTTGCGCAACTCCTTTCCCTGCCCGCTTCTTTTTCTGTGCCGCCTCAATTAACTTGGTGAGAGTGCGGTCATAGTCCGTTAACGTTGCTTTGGACGGCTTATGAGATTCCCGCTGTTGTTGCTGGTAAGAAGCCACCTTTTTTCTTAGAATATCTGGAGCTACGAAGAAGTACAGTTTCTCTGGGTTTCTCCTTACTTCTTGATCCTTTTTAAGTTTGTTATAGAATCTGGACATATCTTTTTTATATGCATCAGTTACTTCTTTCTTCCCTTCAGATATTATTTTGGGAATAGCCCTTGGTTTCACGGTGGCTTTCTTTGCTGGCGGGGGCTGGTTCTTCGTTTGCGGGGCTAGCCTGTTGCTAGTACTTGGCTTCTTGGTAGGCGGGAGCGGGGGAGGCAGTGGAGACCTCCTTGGAGGTGGACGCAGCGGCGTTGGAGACCTCCTTGGAGGTGGCGGCTACGGCGTTGGAGACCTCCTTGGAGATGGTGTGGATGCAGCCTCGCCTTCCAACACATTGTCATCGTATAGAGCACTATGATGATCTGGCGATTGAACAATTGGACTTAGGTTGGGGGAGGATCTGCTACAAAAAAAGAAATGACATATTATTATGAGCAGATTGTTAATTATTTAAGCCAATATAAATTAATGATGTAGTGTTTTCATCCGCACCTATGGTGAGGTAGTTCAGGAGGAGGTGGAGGCGACATCCCGAGAATGATGATGTAGCGCTTGCACCATAGAATGAATGTCTTCTCCGCTTCTCCTAGAGTCTTCTTGCCATCACCTCCAGGAATGTCAAGAGGCAAATCACTAAAACCTTTTTCAGCTTTATCTACCGAGATGGTAGCATATCTTTCTTGGATTATATTCCCATGAATCCTTGGTGTCTTGGTTCGGTCGATAGGATTAACAAGACCGATAGCCACCTTGATTGCAGAATTCCACTTCAGAATGTGTAGCTCACACAATGTACAAGGTTCAGTGACGTCATCCACAGGGAAGCGTAGTCCTGTGTCCCCTTGATTTGGTATCTCCGTGGAAGCGCAGCTACTTTTCAACTGAGCAGGGGGGCTAATGTTGATTCCTGGCTATGATGCCTGCTTGCTTGCACTCACTGCTATTTGCACTTGCCTTCTGATTTCCTCCTGCATTCTCGCTTCAAGGTTTTTTTCCCGCTCCTGTGCTTCACGCACCGCTTCCTCCAACCTCTGGAGCCGCTATGCCCCTTCTTCCTTCTTTCTCTAGCGGCTTCTGTAGGAAGGTCTGTCCTAAGGGAATCCATGCTCCCACGAGACACTTCCTTTGCCTCTAGTTTGGCCACTGTGTTCAATAGTCCTGATGGCGTATGTCAGTTCATCCTTCTCTCTGTTGGGCCTGAACGCACCACTAGCAGTAGCTCTCTGAGCATAAAACAATCTTTCTGCTGCTTCTTGCAGTCTTGCGCCATAAACGCACTTCCCTGTCTCTTGGTCCAGTGTTCCCCCATGAGCGAAAAACCAATTCTTTGCACGCTCTCCCCACTCGAGTGATTCTAGTGTGATACCCTTGGCAAGAAGGTCTGCTTCCATTTTGTTCCACTTCTTAATGGTAGTCGGGTAGCCACCTGATCCCAAGTTATGGTGGTATGTCTTCTGTTGGGCATTACGTTGGTTCTTTATCACCTAACTCACACCCTCTTCCAACGTCTTATACTGTACAAACTCATTCCAATAGGGCCTCTGCTTTGAGATCGGGTTTGGGACAGTGAAATCTGGTGCTATGTTCTTCTTGACATACGTCGTGTATAGGTGTTTCTTCCAAGTCTAAAACTGGGTGGCCATCTTCTTCATTGCCCAATCCCTAACTCGCTCCTTCAATTCATCACCATCTATTATATCATCATAACCATCTGTTTGGAGCGAGAAATGTTCCAAGACATCATTCCAAATTAACGTCTTGTCATGATCGGAGACAAAACTGATATGAGGAGCATTGGTCTTCTTCTTCCATTCACGAGTACTGATCGGGAGCCGGTCCCTTACAAGGTAACCACAGTGGTGCACGAATTTCATTTTATTTGGCCCCCCCCGGTTCGCCTCTATCCACATTGAACTCCGAGATGATGAAGCGGCCCTCCAATGGCTTTTTCGGACCTCGAACATTTTTTACTCTTCGTTGGAGTTGTTGATGTCGATCCAGAGGGCTACAAAACATAAACATTATTTTTAATGTCATGAGCACACATAAGACATATGATAATATATATAGCTAATAATAAAAAATATATACTTGGCCAATATCTTGTTGCTCATTTTGTTCAAGAGCTAAGTACTGACTCCCGTCATCTGCATCCTCTTGTACGTTATTTTTAGCACCATCATCGCCGGCAACTTGAGTGCCAGTGTTGATCAAATTCATCATCAACTCCTCCTCATCCATGTTTCTCGGGTCGTCCATCTAGCTTCAAAAAACAAAACCAGTATATAGTACGTCAAATCTTTGCTTACATGCGTAAAATCTATGAACAATATGCATTATTAAATCTTGCCCCTCGGTCACGGACGCAATTCGCCACACTAGGGCGAACTGCATCGGTACTAGGGTGAATTAGGGCTATACATAAACGACCGAGAGCGAATTGCGTCGATGACTAGGGCGAACCACGTTGGTGACATCAACAACGCGGTTCGCCCTAGTCACCGACGCAATTCGCCCTAGTGTGATTGTTTAGCGTTAATGATAATGATAATACGAATGTTGATCGACTAGGCCACGAGAGAGGGCGGTGTGACGAGAGTGATGGTGCTCCGCTCCGCCGTATATATGTTTGTACACATGAGTGAACGAGGGCGGCAGTGCTCTGCTGTATAAACCCTAAACCCTAGGGCGAATGAGGGCGGCGGTGCTCCACCGTATAAACCCTAAACCCTAGGGTGAACGAGGGTGGCGGTGCTCCGCCGTATAAACCCTAAACCCTAGGGTGAACGAGGGCGGTGGTGCTCTGCCATATACATAGAAACACATGGGCGAACGAGGGCAGCGGTGATCCGCGACGTATATATACATGCATATGAATACAAATGACGAAAACATATGGATCGCGATCGAGGACAAGGACGTACGGCAAGACGAGCGGCGTGGTCTCGACATCAGCGCAGAGTGAGCCAGGGTGGTGGTCGGCGCAGCAGAGCGGGCTGGGCCATGTCGGCGTGGTGGCGACCGGCGTCGGGGGCGCGCACACTGCGGTCTCTACTGACGACGACGACGTGAGGTCGGCCGGGCTGGGGGCATTGCTCGGCGCGAAATAGGGGTAGCGGCGCGGTGGAGGCGGTCGGCGTGCTGACGATGACGACGTGGGGCTGGCCAGGCCGGGGCGGTGTCGGTGTGGTGGAGGGCATCGTCGGCGCGAAGTGGCCCGGGCTAGGGCTGCGGTCAACACGCTGGAGGGTGTGGCCCGCGCATCGGGCTAGGGCGGGCAGCAGCTGGCGCCGCGAGGTCGTCGGCGTGTGGTGGTTAGTGCAGTTGGCGTAGAGGTGGAGGGCATCGTGGGGACCGAGGTTGGCGGCGATGTTGGGGCTGGGTCGATGGGGTTGCGGCGGCAGCGGCGCGGTGAACACGCACGCGAGGCGGTGGCGACGACCGGCCTCGGGTGGGGTGGTGGCGATGTCCTTGGTGTGGTGGGCCGAGTGGCGTGGGCGCAGCGGGGGAGAGGAATCGGCGATGGCACGCGCAGCGGCGAAGATCGACAACGCAAGGAAGAAGATGGGGCAACGAGGGGTTTGGGCACTAGCATATATATGCCACACCCCTTTACTCCCGGTGCCAGCCCCCCACCGGGAGTAAAGGTCCTTTACTCCGGGTGCATGTTACCAACCGGGAGTAAAGGTATACATTTACTCCCGGTTGGTAACACGCATCGGGAGCAAAGGTTTACCTTTACTCCCGGTTGGTAATACGCACCGGGAGTAAAGATTTTTTGGCGGGCCACGAGACTACAGCCCACCTTTACTCCCGGGTGGGCTTCCCACCTAGGAGTAAAGGTGGGCTGCAGTTTCGTTACCCGCCTATTTTGAGCAAATTTTTTTAATAGAAATGCAATAGTCTTGTTAAATACATAGTAAATTAAATAAAAGGCATAAAATTATTTTGTTAAAAATATGGATTTTCTTTTTCTTTATTGCACATAGGAAAAATCTATAACCTAACTTTTTTTATTTTTTGTTATAATTATAAAACATAATATAACTAATATTTATTATTTCGTTAATGCAAAAATGTAGTGTTTAATTAAAATTATTAAAACTATTGGTTTTGGACAGGAAATTTGTTTTCACATCATTTTAACGTTAATATTTTAATTTTTCATCACTCAATATCCTAATTTAACTTTTCGAGAGAGAAATCCCACCAAATCAAACATTGATTTAATTTGAAACACGACATAATAAACATCTGAATTTACAATTATTACATAATATCTCAAACACACACTACATTAAATCACTATATCATCAAGTGGGCATAGCAGTGAACTTCTTCTTTACGTATGTCCCTTGGTTATGATCGCATCGTAACCATGGAGTGTCCTCATCATTTACCAAGATGCTAGGGTCTTTGTTCACTTTGAAGGGTGGAATTCGGTCATCCTTTTCATAATCTTCTGACATGTCCGACTTGTCCTCAATTCCCACGATGACTCTTTTCCCTGAAAGAACTATGTGGCGCTTTGGCTCTTTGGTTGAGTCATTATCATTTTTCCCTCTTTTTGGTTTGGTAGACATATCATTGACATAGAACACTTGATTCATATCCTTAGCAAGGACGAATGGTTTGTCTTTGTACCCAATATTACTAAGGTCTACTGTTGTCATTCCATACATGTTGTCTACTGTTACCCTGCCTCCGGTCACCTTGATCCATTGGCACTTGAACAATGGGATCTTCAAAGTAGGTGCATATTCTAGTTCTCATATTTCATCTATGCGACCATAATATGTCTGCTTATTCCCATTTAGGTCTGTGGCATCTATGCGGACACCACTGTTTTGGTTGGTACTCCTTTTATCTTGGGCTACTGTGTAGAATATGTTCCCATTTATCTCATACCCTTTGTATGTGACGATATGCCATGATGGTTGCATAGCCAATAAATACAGTTGCTCATGGATGCTCTCATCACCTTGACATTTTTTTCGCAACCAACCGCCGAAAGTTTCCATGTGCTTATGCGTAATCCAAGCTTGAGTCTTCCCTGGAAACTCGGATCATAAGAGATCCTTGTGTGTCTCAATATACGAATCTACCAAAGAGGAGTTCTGTAGAACTGTGTAGTGCGCTTTATTGAAATAATCATCCTCCATACCAATATATGTTTTCCTCCCTAGTGTCCCCTTTCCGCTTAGTCTCCCCTCATGTCTCGATTCAGGAACACCAATCGAGTCAAGGTCGAGAATAAAGTCAACACAGAACTTAATGACCTCTTCTGTTCCATAGCCCTTAGCAATGCTTCCTTCTAGGCGAGCATGGTTGTGAACATATTTCTTCAGGACTTCCATGAATCTCTCTAAGGGGAATATGTTGTGTAGGAACATAGGACCGAGAATGAAAATCTCCTTGACTAGGTGAACTAGGAGGTGTGATATGATATCAAAGAAGGAAGGAGGGAACACCAACTCAAAGCTGACGAGACATTGAACCACATCATTCTGTAGTTTAGCTAGATCAGTTGGATCAATTGCCTTATGAGAAATTGCATTGAGGAATGCACATAGCTTCACGGTGGCTAGACGTACATTTGGAGGTAGAATTGCTCTTAATGCAACTGGAAGTAATTACGTCATGAGAACATGACAGTCATGGGACTTTAAGTTACAGAATTTCTTCTCTGGCACATTTATAATACCCTTTATATTCAAGGAGAATCCAGATGGTACCTTGATGTTGTTTAAGCATTCAAACATGATTTCCTTCTCTTCTTTGCTTAGAGTGTAGCTAGCAGGACGTAAGTAATGGCGTCCATCATCTGTCTTCTCTGGATGCAGGTTGTCTCTTTCTCTCAAACAACGTAGGTCCTATCGTGCTTCAAATGTGTCCTTAGGCTTTCCATACACACCCATGAAGCCTAGCAGGTTCACACAAAGATTCTTCGTCAGGTGCATCACGTTGATCGAGCTGTAGACCTCTAGGACTTGCCAATAGGGTAGGTCCCAAAATATGGACTTCTTCTTCCACATGGGTGCGTGACCATTAGCGTCATTCGGAACAGGTTGGCTACCATGTCCTTTTCCAAAGACGACTTTCACATCATTGACCATATCGAGTACATCCTCACCGGTTCGGTTGCGAGGCTTGGTTAGGTGGTCTGCCTTCCCTTTAAAATGCTTGCCTTTCTTTCTTACGGGGTGATTTGCAGGAAGAAATCAACGATGGCCAAGGTACACGACCTTTTGACATTTTTTCAGGAATACACCTCTAATATCACCGAAGCAGTGTGTGCATGCATTATATCCCTTGTTTGACTGTCCTGAAAGATTACTTAGAGCAGGCCAATCATTGATTGTTACGAACAACAATGCTCGTAGATCAAAGTGTTCCTGTTTGTACTCATCCCACACAAATACACCTTCTTTATTCCACAAAATGAGAAGTTCATCAATAAGTGGTCTCATGTACACATCGATGTCATTGCCAGGTTGCTTCGGGCCTTGGATGAGCATAGGCATCATAATGAACTTCTGCTTCAGGCATAACCAAGGAGGAAGGTTGTAGATACTTAGAGTAACAGGCCAAGTGCTATGACTACTATTCTGCTCTCCAAAAGGATTGATACCATCTGTACTTAAAGCAAACCTTAAGTTTCTTGTGTCATTTGCAAACTCTGGGAATTCTCTATCGATTGCTCTCCACTGGGACCCATCAGCAGGGTGTCTCAACATATTGTCTACCTTACGGTCTTCTTTGTGCCATCGCAATAATTTTGCATGTTCTTTGTTTCTGAACAGACGTTTCAAGCGTGGTATTATAGGAGCATACCACATAACCTTGGCAGGGATTTTCTTCCGTGGACGTTCGCCCTCAACATCACCAGGGTCATCTTGCCTGATCTTATATCGCGATGCATAGCATACTAGGCATGCATCCAATTTCTCGTACTCTTTGCCATGGTAGAGGATGCAGTCATTAGGACATGCATGTATCTTCTTGATTTCTAGCCCCATAGGACAGACAACTTGTTTTGCTTCGTAGGTAGTGGCAGGCAATTCATTGTCCTTCGGAAGCATCTTCTTTTGGATTTTTAGTAACTCTCCAAATCCCTTGTCAGATACACCATTCTTTGCCTTCCATTGCAGCAATTCTAGTGTGGTTCCCAACTTTTTCTGCCCTTCATCATAAGTTGGGTACAGCAATTTCTTGTGATCTTCTAGCATCCGCTCGAACTTGATCTTCTCCTTTTCACTTTCACATTCTCTTTGCGCATCATGAATGACCTGACAAAGATCATCAGCAGGCTCATCTTCTGTGGCTACCTCTTCTTCAGCTTCTCCCATTGCAGTATCATTGAAGCACGCACCATCGGGAATAATATCATTGTTGTCCCATTGTTCTTCTTCACCTTCTTCCACTACAACGCTGGTTTCTCCGTGCTTCGTCCAACAAATATAGTTTGGCATGAAACCCAACTTGAACAAGTGTGAATGAAGAGTCCTTGAGCAAGGATATTCCACTGTATTCTTACATATGGCACATGGGCAGCACATGAAACCGTCGCGTTTGTTTGCCTCAGCCGCACGTAACAAAGAATGCACGCTGTCAATGAACTCTTGGGAGCGGCGATCAGCATTGTACATCCAATGCCGACTCATCTGCATTACATGACATAAATACCATATTAAAACCTAGATCATAATTAATTATTTATACAACATGCGTGCCACCACAAAAGGTATAAATTTATGAAAGCATCGCTACAATGTAGACAATCCCAACTACCACTAAAAGAACTAAAGCTAAAATACATTTCAGGAGCACAAGGATTCCGTGACCAATCTCAACTAAAACAGACAGATCCCCCGATTGTGCAACATCTTTGGGCTTCTTTGGCTGGATCACTACCTCATTAGTCGTCGTATCTGCCTATTGTGCAAGATATTTTTGTACGAGTTCAACATACTCTTCCACCCAGTAGAAGCCCGAACATCGTCCACTGCCATCCCACTGAAATTAAAACAAAAAATTAGAACTTTAATCACAACCATCATGAAAATAGGTATAAACTAACCATAATCATAAATATACGATAAAATAACTCACATTGCGATCCGGACACTTGTAGAAGATACGACCTTTGTTGGGACCCTCCTTCTTCACTCGGTACTCTATCACAATCTTCATCTCATCATGACACTTGCCGCATGGAATGAGAGGGAGGCCCGGCCTAAGTCGCTTTGGAAACCCATGAGAGGCCGAGGACCCAGAAGCAGTTGCCATCTACTCTCTATACTCATTTTATAAACAAATAAAATTAAGAAACTATAAAATTATCTATATCTCTAAACAATGAAGTGTGCTATGCATGCTAGAAATAAAAAGTGAATACTAATTTTAAATACCTACTTTAACCTTTCTTCATCCAAATATGCAAACTATAAGTTATTTTGAGCTCAAATTGTTTACAAATAAAAAAAACACCATAAAAACAATATATATATAGTGAACAATATGAGATAAGCCAATGATGAAAAATGAGAGTATGAGATTGGTAACCTTTACAACTGAAGAATCAACGGAGAAATCAAAGAAATCGACGGAGGAATCGAAGAATGGACTGAGGAACAATGGAGGGAGGAAGCAAGAACACTAGTGCAGTGAGCTTCAAAATGTGCTGAGCTCGGGCTCGGGGAGGAAGAAGGAGATGGACGGGATATAAAGGGGGGACCTTTAGTCCTGGTTGGTGGCTCCAACCGGGACTAAAGGTAACTTTCCAACCCCCGGCGCAGCCACGGCCCAGGAGTAGACCGTTACTCCTAGTTGGAGCCACCAACTGGGAGTAAAAGTCTACCTTTAGTCCCGGTTGGTGGTTCCAACTGGGACTAAAGGTCCCTGCCACCTCTGTCTAGCGCAGTAGCCGTTGGGCAAGGACCTTTAGTCCCGGTTGGAGCCACCAACCGGGACTAAAGGTCTCTCTAGTCCCGGGCGCAAAAAATGCCGGGACTAGAGCCCATTTTGGCCGAGGATCAAAGGTCTGTTCTCTACTAGTGGCTATCCTTGCATTGGTGGAGGCATTGAGACAGAAATATGGCATTTACCGCACGGATTCACTACCGGACACGGCCAATTTGCCGAGTGCAAAAAGATTTGCCGAGCGCTTTATGTCGGGCACTCGGCAAAGGCAATCTTTGACAAGAGCCAGACCCAGAGGCACTCGGCAAAGATAGGCCGTCGGCAAATTTGCCTTTACCGAGAGCGGCCATCGGCAAAAAAAATCTTTGCCGAGTGCCGGGCACTCGGCAAAATTTGGCCGTCGGCAAAGGTGGCTGGCGTGACGGCGGCCACCTGCCATCAGCCTTGGCCGAGTGCCCCGACGTTAGGCTCTCGACAAAGGGTTTTTATTTTTTTTAAAAAAAATTCTTTGCCAAGTGCCCTATGACCTAGCACTCGGCAAAGGCTTCTTTGCCGAGTGCCAAGGTTGGCACTCAGCAAATTAATTTTTTTTGTTTTTTCACCCCATTTTTTCTGGGGACCTGCTACAGTAATTAAAACTCTATTTCAAAATTTGGGACAATTTTGAGTTTTTTTTACTATATTTCCTTAATTATTTTTGTTTCGTTGAATTTTTCTGACTATTTCAAATTTGAACTGCATGTACATGAAATAATGGAATTTGGTCATTCAAAAAATGGTATTCATGATGTTTGGTGTATGTTGAGGCCGTATCTAGGAACTCGCATGAAATTACGAGCATCTTGTTGTCGTAACATGACGATGTACTTGTGGGAAAAGTGTATTTAAATTATATAAAATCCAAACAAAGTCCGAAAATCACAAAACTTGTCGAGGTGTCTTGTTATCGCATGTGGAGGCCATGGTAAAAAATGAGAAAGTTTGAAGCAAGTTGTGACATCGGATGCCTAAAAGCCAGACATCTCCACATGTGAGATGTCTGGCTTTTAGGCATCCGACGTCACAACTTGCTTCAAACTTTCTCATTTTTTTACCACGGCCTCCACATGCGATAACAAGATACCTCGACAAGTTTCATGATTTTCGGACTTTGTTTGGATTTTATATAATTGAAATACACTTTTCCCGCAAGTACATCATCATGTTACGACAACAAGATGCTCATAATTTCATGCGAGTTCCTGGATACGGCCTCAACATACGCCAAACATCATGAATACCATTTTTTGAATGAACAAATTCCATTATTTTATGTACATGCAGTTCAAATTTGAAATAGTTGGAAAAATTCAACGAAACAAAAATAATGAAGGAAATATAGTAAAAAAAACTCAAAATTGTCCCAAATTTTGAAATGGAGTTTTAATTACTGTAGGAAGGCCCCAGAAAAAAATGGGGTGAAAAAACAAAAAAATTTAATTTGCCGAGTGCCAGGTCACAGGGCACTCGGTAAAGAATTTTTTTTTAAAAAAAATAAAAAACCCTTTGCCGAGTGTCGCTGGGCCCAGCACTCTGCAAATCTTTTAACCTAAAGGCCCAGAACGGGCCGGCCCAACCCCACCCCCTCCTCACTTCTCTCCCACCCGCCCCCGTGTCCCTACCGCGCCGCCGCCGCCCCCGGCCGCCCGCGCCGCCCCCGCTGTCGTCCCTCTCCGACGAGGTCCTGCCGAGCCCGCCCCCGTGCCCCCGTCCCGCACCCCCACCCCCATCCCGACGACGCTCGCCCCGACGCCCGACCGATGCTCTTGCTTGGCCCTGGCGGCCCAGCGCCCCCGCCCTAGTGGCCCCGCGCCCGTGCCCCGGTTCCCCGGCCGCCGCCCCGAGCTCGCCGGCGCCCCGAGCTCCGAGCTCCCCAGGGACAGCGACCCGGCTGGCCCTGAGCTCCCCCGCCGGCCCCGAGCTCCACTGGCCCCACTGTGCCCTATGGCCAGCCAGCAGAGGGAGAAGGAGAGGAGCAAGAGGAAGAAAGAGAAGGGGCGGAGGAAGAGGAAGAAAGAGAAGGGGGAGGAAGAAGAGGAAGAAAGAGAAGGGGGAGGAGGAAGAAGAGGAAGGTGCCGACCCGATCGCCCGTCGATCCTCGCGCTGTTCCGACCGCCCGTTGATCCTCGCGCTGCTGCGATCATCCCCACCGTCATCGCCGACCCTCGCTCTTGCCGTTCTTGCTGCCAAGGTAAGCCCTACCCTTGTAGGGTTAGTAGTAGTAGTAGTAGTTAGTTGTAGTGTTAGTAGTAGTAGTAGTTAGTAGTGTTAGTTGTAGTGTTAGTTGTAGTAGTTGTAGGGTTAGTAGTAGTAGTAGTTAGTAAATAGTAGTAGTTAGTAAGTAGTAGTGGTTAGTAGTATTAGTTAGTAGTGTTAGTTGTAGGGTTAGTTGTAGTAGTAGTAGTTAGTAAGTAGTAGTGGTTAGTAGTATTAGTTAGTAGTGTTAGTTATAGGGTTTGTAGTAGTAGTAGTTAGTAAATAGTAGTAGTTAGTAAGTAGTAGTGGTTAGTAGTAGTAGTTGTTAATAGTTAAGTAGTTCTTAGTATTAGTACTATTAGTAGTTAAGTAGTTATTAGTAGTAGTGTTAGTAGTAGTTGTAGGGTTAGTAGTAATTGTTGTTGTACTACTTCAATACTTTCATCTGCATGGAAAGAGAACTAAAGTACATGGCTCCTCTTGATATATTGGTGGTTGTTGGCCTTTGTGCCCATGTTTGGTATATATGTGGTTGTTGGCCTTTGTGCCATGTTTTTTGCAGGTTTTGGGAACCTCCTCGTGTAGGGGAGGTGCTGCCGAAATTTTGAGTCAACACTAACCATTTTTGCCCTTTTTTGCAGGAGGACCTGTGGGAGGGACTCGGCGACCCTGATCTTCTTCGTCGGTGCTGCGGGTCTTCCTACACCGCGTTGACTCGTCACTGCACCGACTCTCCCCTGCCCCACTACCCTAACCTCACCGGCACCCTAGGTATAACCCCTCTATCCGTATGTGGTCTTTGGTCACGTAACCTAGTTAGGTGTCTCTCATCTGAAAGAGATATGGTTGGAGGTATGTAGATCTTTATATATCTGCGACCATATCTGTTTTGGATTGTCCACGTTTTTTGGACAGCCCGTGGATGCATAGATGGGTTAGTTTCCATGGTCCGCTCTGGTCTAAGATGGTGTTTCAGCATTACCCCCTGTTGTTCTCTGGATACAGACTCTCCCTTGCAGGACGTGTATCGGGAGAACAATGGGGAGGTGCTGCCGAAATTCTATCTCGGATAGGAGTGCAGCATGGAAACTAACCTCATCTATGCATCCGTGGGTGGGATTAGGACCAATCCTCACCTATCAGAAAGTAGGGACACCACGTAGATGCAATTGATGGTCACCTATGGAGATGTTATATATGCTAGAGGATGGAGGACCGTCAGTGGATGTACACGGGCCAGACAAGTCAGGGTGATGTCAGCATTGAATGGATGAACAAGACCGATCGTTTCTTGAAGCGTGCATTTGGCAAGGCCGCTAGATAC